>NC_087217.1:53751091-53943591 GCF_015104395.2 Macrobrachium nipponense | reverse complement strand
CTCTCTCTCTCTCTCTCCAAAACGCTTCCATTCATTATTATCTTTCTCTTTCTCTCCCACCCACACGTCGTTCTCTGTCTCTCTCTCGCTTTCTAGCCGCTTCAATTCAATACCTTTCTATTTCATTTCCATCCATGCGTCCCTCTCTCTCTCTCTCTCCTGTCGCTTCAATTCATTATCTTTCTCTTTCTTTTCCACCCACACGTTTCTCTCTCTTTCTCTCTCCAGCCGCTTCTTTTTCTCTTTCTTAACATTGAATTCACTTCCTTTGCCACTTCAGTTCTTCTTCCTTTACCAGTCCCTCCTCCCCCATCCCCCCCCCCATCCCCCCCCCCCTCCACCCCCCCCCCCTAACCCCCCCCACCCCAAAACCCCCAGCACCGTTTAACGGATACTCCGCCCTTAGACGAAAGCCCCCATGCCTTTCCTCAGGTGGAATCGTGAAAAGACTTCTTTGCACACACCAGAGCGCTTATATTGATATTCATAGGTTTGAAGGTTACTGCTCCTGTCTCGTGCAGGTTTTTTTTTATTTTTTATTTTTTAGTAAGTTCACGTGGAGAGAAGGTCGCTTTATACTTACTGATGAACCCTCCCAGTATTTGTTTTTTCTTAAATTTTTGATTTTTTTTTTTTTTTTAACATTTTTTTGGTCTTGGGAAATTTTTTTTTTTTTTCTTTTTTGGTCTTGGCTTTTTCCAAGTAAGTTAACCTCGAGAGAAAGTGGCTTTATTTTTGTTCTTGTTACATTCCAAGTAGGTTTACCTCCGGAGAATGTGGCTTTATTTTTGTTCTTGGCTTTTTCCAAGTAATTTCGCCTCGAGAGAAAGTGGCTTTACACTTACTGACGAAATCTCAGATTATTCTTAGAATTCTTTGCACAGTTGCTTTAAATTTAACAGCATACATTTGCTGTTCGTTCCCGCATTTTTTTTATTCTTGTTTTGAGAAGGTATGTTTGCTGTTTATTTCTTTAATTTCTTTCCGTGTTTTCTTGAAAATCTATTTGAACAAATTTGGACTTATATATATTATAATAAGAATTTTTGGAGTGATTGCCGTTTTCATTTTTTTTCTTTTTTTTTTGCCCAGTGTGACACAAACATGAAGTTTCAGATGTACAATTGAAATTTTACGTATTTGCCTTAATTTTGGATCAGTTATCTCTTAGTTATTGCTGATTATTTGGACATAGACGATGGAGATAATCTTGTTTGACATTAATTATCTTGATAAAATTTTGATCTTCACAAGATTTTTTTGTTTGATAAAATTTTGATCTTCTGAAAATTTTTGTCGTAAACAAAATGCAACAGAAAGCATCCAACCCAAAGAGACTGAGCCAAAACCAATTCATGACTTAGTATATACGTATGCATAAACAACACAATGCAAATAGTACATAAGAATATACCCAGACACTCTCTATCATTTCCATAATAACGGTCGCAGCCGAATGGCTAATCGTTTCTGGTTAATGAGACGGGCGAATTGAAGGAATCGATAATAATTGTGTTTGTCTTCTGTTCATTCGGAATTTGCCGTCATCTCGTTCATTTGTCTTTGACAAATATTTGCTACAACTTCGCTACTTTTTCCCCTCGTCTATCAAATTCCTTTTACGGTTTGTATGCTTCTCTATTCTCTATCAACTCTGTGTAAGTGGTGTATATGTATATATATATATATATATATATATATATATATATATATATATATATATATATATATATAATTAAAGGAGCCCATAAAAACGCCAAAATGTGGAAAGTGAATACTATATTTCAGAGACTGCTGTCTCTCTCTTCAGGTAGGGAATGAAGTATAGTACTACTTATTTTCTATATGTGGTGTTTCTATGGGCTCCTTTTATTAGATGGAATTATGTTGTAGCAGAACATTTTAACCAGTCATATATATATATATATATATATATATATATATATATATATATATGTATATATAAAGGTAATGCCCCTGAGGAAAATGAAGAGACGAGAAATGTCGAGATCTTTCTGTCTAATATAATATAGAGTATTTACATATATAATGTGTGTGTATGTGTTTCCGAAAGAGACGGGCCTGAGGATTTTATAAAGGCTACTTTGTCTCTGAGAGAGAGAGAGAGAGAGAGAGAGAGAGAGAGAGAGAGAGAGAGAGGTGGGGGGGGGGGGGGGGGGGGGGGGATCTACTCCTTGATCAGCCATCCGGATGGTCTTGTGTCGAGGAATAATTCTTTGTTCTCGTCTGAGACTTGTCCTTATGGTAGTTGACACTGTGAATTCGTTCTCTCTCTCTCTCTCTCTCTCTCTCGTCTCAAAATCTTTAAGTAATTATTGTGAACTTTGTATTATAGGAGTATTAGAGGGGACTGTCAATCATTATAATGGTGCTTCTGTTTAGCCTTTATTTTGTTTTACATTAGGAAAATATTTTCCTAAAATGTGTGTTTATATATATATATTATATATATATATATATATATATATATATATATATATATATATATATATATATATATATATATATATATATACGTACGTACATGCCATCTTGTTTTGGTTTTACTTATTGCACTTAAAGTTATAAAAAAACAAACGTAATTTGTTTGACGAACAAGCAAAAAGGCGGTAATAATTTTCTTATATGGTCTTAGATACGTAATTCGTGACTTAAGATTACTTCCATGTGTTTCCACCGACGAAATTCGACGGAGATTATGCACTCGAGCGTTTGTCCGTTAGAGTGTCTGTCCACGAGATGTTTAAAGAAAAATTATGAATAAATTTATCGAATAATTTAGATGAAAATTTACGTAAAGGTGGGCGATAGAACAAAGAAGATTTGATTAAATTTATGGTGGATTTTGTGGATGTATGCGTTATATAGGCGCGTTTGGTTTTATAAATAAAAAAAAAAAAAAGCGATCCCGACTGAGGATTAAGCTGAGAAGAAGAGGAAGAAGCCCTTCACTTCCTCCCTGATGTATGAAGTGAAGGACAAATACTTGTTTTTTGCAAAAGAGGCCGACGGGGGGTGTGGGGGGGACCAAGCTTGTGCCTCCACTGCCTCAAACCCGGAGCAGACAATAGAGAGAGAGAGAGAGAGAGAGAGAGAGAGAGAGAGAGAGAGAGAAGGGGGCGGGTGACCACATAGAAAAATTATTTTTATATTGCTTCTTTTTCATATTCTACGACAGAAGACCAAACTCCTCAATGGCGTCGACGTTAAGAACGAACCTTCGACAACAGAAGGTTTTGTGTTATTGTTAAGTATGATGATATGGTTGGTGGCTCTCTCTCTCTCTCTCTCTGTCGGTGATTATACCGTTGCCACTAGGGCTGTTATTGTTGCGTATGCATTTCCCTCCATTGTTGCCTGATGTCGCCTCCTTGTTCTTTTCGATGCTGCTGTTGGCAGAGGCGTTTGCAACAGCGGTTGCTGGTGCGCCGTGCGACGTTGGTAATGCTGCTTTAGGCTGGCTTTCTCTCTTCTGTATTCAGTCTAGCCTGTTGTACGAATCCGTGCTTAATCTTAAAAGATACTAGGAATGTGTATATATATATATATATATATCTATATATATATATATTTACACACACACACACACAACACATATATATATATATATATATATATATATATATATATATATATATATATATATATATATACTTGGAAGGACTCGCTGCGACGGGAAATTTACGAAAAACTACGTAGGACTACAGATGCCCTGAAAAGGAAACTCGACAGAAAACTAAAAAATCTTATTGATAGCAGTGATTGGACTAATTGTGCACGTCAAGATTGTGTTGTTAACTTATCTAGTAAACAATAAGTGAAAATGTTGTGAGTGTGCTTGGATATTATATATATATATATATATATATATAGGATTATATATATATATATATAAATATATATATATATATATATATATATATATGTATATATACATATATATATATATATATATATATATATATATATATATATATATTTATATACGTATGTGTGTTTGTGTATGTGTGTGTGCGTGCGCGTGTGTATATGTACATGTGAGCGCAAGCACACTTAACCCTTTACACGATCGTAAAGACATGTTTGCTTGCTTATGCAAGAACATAAAAGCTTCCACACTCTCCCCTCTAAATTTGATTAAATTAGGTCGATATCCGAAGATGAGCTGCCATTATTGTCGGTTTATTGACATTTTTGGAAGTAGATCCGCTGATCGCGTAGCAGGCACTACACATTGATTGATATCAGGAATCCTGGATTTGTGTAAAATGTGTGAATATTCCACGGTGAGAATAACCGGAAAGAGAGGAAGGCTATATTTATCATAACACTCAGATCGAAATATTATCCTCTTATTGAAAGCCACATTTTACTTTTCAGGAACCCACTTTCTCATAGTTGTAAGAAGGAAGAAGTACACGGGTCCAAAAGCATGTTACCTATAGTAGATTCACATCAACCGTGCATTTGATGTCTAGGCCAGTCCCTTACGACGCTCCTGATTGGCTATTGATAAGGCAATCACAGGGCTGGAAACTCTCAGTCTCTCTCTCGAGAGTTCATATAGGCTGGATCTATTATGTACCACCTCTCCTGAGGGATACTTTTGAAGGACGTATCCCTCAGGAGAGGTGGAACATAGATCCTACCCATGTGAACTCTCGAGAGAGACTGAGAGTTTCCATCTCTGTGACTGGCGTATCAATAGCCAATCAGGAGCGTCGTAAGGGACTGGCGAAGACATCAAATGCACCGTTGATGTGAATCTACTATAGCCACCATCACCACTCTTTCCCGGCCCCGCAAAGTTCGGGGTTTGTTACCTAGGACTAGATTTCTTTGGGAGTCATTATCTTTTGTTTATATTTTTTACGGTCATCCCCAACGGGTTTGCACTAAACGCCGAATAGGTGGATACATAACGGATTAAAAACCCCGGGGGGGGGGGGGGGTCATTATTTAGGAAAGATCCGGCCAGAACCCCAGAAATAGGATGGGTTCCAACCGATTTCTATAATTTCGGCGCAACGACATTTTTTTGATGGAACAAATCTCGAGTAACTGATTTGATGATATGCTTTTGTGCGTTTAGTTGTAATTATGAAACACTGGACGCTTCCTTAAATAGGCTGAAACTCAAAGGTTTTTTAGTTTTCTGTAAAAGAAAGCTATTGTGCCGCTTTGTCTGTTCGTCCACACTTTTTTTTCAGCACTTTTTCTGTCCGCCCTCGGGTCTTAAAAACTGCTGAGACTAGAGGGCTGCAAATTGGTATGTTGATCATCCACCCTCCAGTCATCAAACATGACAAATCGCAGTTCTCGAGCCTCAGTAGTTTTGATTTTATTTAAAGTTAAAGTTAGCCATAATCGTGCTTCTGGCAACGATATAGGATAGGTTACCAACCGACCGTGGTTTTGATTTCATGGGCCGCGGCTCATACCCAGCATTATACCGAGACCACTAAAAGATAGATCTATTTTTGGTGGCCTTGATTATACGCTGTACAGAAAACTCGATTTCGCCGAAGAAACTGCGGCGCATTTTTCACGTTTTATTTTCTGTTGTGTCATTTTTATATAATTTTATGTTTAGTTTCGTCAAAAACACAGTCTAGTATTACCAACTGGACCATTCTGGTTACACTGGTAAGGTAACGCAAATAATTGTTCTCACGAGGCAAATTGTATATCTGTGAGCTGGGACCGATACATAATTGATAATAATAATATACATTTCTTTAACCAAAATCTAAAGAACAACGTATTATGCTTTAGGCCTTTACCGAAACGTTTAACAAGAAAGCATAGTTTCTTTATTTTTTTTTGTTTTGTTTTCGAGAATTCTACATCCATTCAATGTCAGCGGCGGTTACAATTTGTTTCGTAATAGACATTCAGTTCGCTGGCATACTTCCGAGCGGCATAGTTGTATAACTTGTATATAGTTGTTAGGTCAAATTCATTTGAGCCAGTAACGCCTCCATCTCTTCGAAAGACTGCTTGGAATTTGTATAAAAAGTGTATAGTACTCACTGTTATACCTGGATTCATACAGAATATGTAAATTTAACGACCTGCAGATCCTCAGAGTGATTTACAGCTAATAAATATTACGTAGCCAAACCATAGCACCGGAGGATGAATCACGCGCACCCTACACCATCGTATCATTGATGTTATTAAGACTGACTCACTATCCGGTATGTCAGTTATTTACCCTCAACCCCCAAACTATGATGTTCAATCAAATTTATAGTGTAGGGTGGCCTCAAATTAGACGGCATTGCCTTCTAACGAAATTGTTACGAATATTGGCATCATGAGTCGAGGTGTATTGACCCTCCTACTTCAGTTATCGGTCTATCGAAATCTCCCTCACTAGACTCCAGTGTTTTGGTGTTCGACTCATATCAATCCTTATGTTGAATGCTTTTTGTCAACAGTTTTTATGCCATAATCAGAGAATGAGAATATTTTTTACCCCGTTATTTAATCTCTTTCATTCTCTATAACGATTGAAAACTAGATACTAACCCGGTATGCCACCTAATCCGAGGTGCTAGCTAGTACTAAACATGGCGGAAGCTCCTCGGGACGCCGTGTTTAGTACTATAATATACAGCTCCTCGGGGATCAAAGTATTATATACACACCTTTCGGTTTCACAAAGGTGGATACATAATACCTGAATATTGTATTGGTCTTGATAAAGACATTATGTCCAGTTTTCATAAGTATTCCTGATGAAGTTACCATCCATCACAGTTGACCAACTATTATGTACATAATTCAAAACATAGGCCATCAGAGGCACCAGGGATTTAACGGACTGTGTGAAATGCCTTTCCTCGGCTGGGAATGGGAACTTGGTCTTATTGTTTGTGGTACTAATGCCGCCATCAAGCGAAAAAGGCATATATATATATATATATATATATATATATATATATATATATATATATATATATATATATAATTTTGTTGATAGAACCTCATATTTCTGTTGGAACTCGGGTCCAACAACCATAATGTGTTGAATCTTCCCGTTTTCTCTGTTTCTTCTGTATTCTTTTTAAGAAGAGCCGCACTGCACAACGTATTGGTTGAAAAATTCGCTTTTGTTGGCTCGCAAATACTCTCTCTCCTGGTGTGCGTGGTTATTGCGCTGATGAAGCACCGCGAAATTAACTTCTGTTGCTCTTTTGAACTTGGCTCTTATATCGCGCCCTTATTTGATGTTGCTTCGGTTAGCTCGAGATATTTTTCGTCTCGTCTTTGTTTTCAACAAGGATTGCATGGTGTGGGGGGCGGTTGAGGGAGGGGAAGGCAGTGTTGAGCGTTCATTGAATGGTGAGATTCATAATAGTAGTTCTTCTCCACACACACACACAAATTATATATATATATATATATATATATATATAGATATATATATATATATATATATATATGTGTGTGTGTGTGTGTGTGTGTGTGTGTGTACATACATATATATAATACTAAATATAGTTCTAATTTCGGATTCGCCATACCGTGGGAACAACTTACACACAAAAGGTATTATAATTGATATTTGATTATCAGTTATAATACAAAGATGCATGGAGAATAATTTACGCACACATACACACACACACATATATATATTATATATATATATATATATATATATATATATATATATTGTATAATATATGCACACACAAACATGTGCCGGTGTTTGTTCTTATACACGTACATGCGTATTATGTCACAACAGCACACCCAGATAACTATGTCTGTACGTTTAATGAATAAAGTTGTTTATTCCAAGTCTAGACGGATGAGAGGAACTCCCGCAACCACGTGCTTGTAACAGTCTGCTTCAGTGGGAGCGAAGGAAAAATGAACTGCATTCGGATTCCCCCTGAGCTGAGGAATGGGGTTTGAACTCGCCGGGGTTGGTACAAAATAGTCTTAGTTGGATGGTTGGAGTCTAGAGGTCCACGCCAGGCTTCTTTTACTTTTCAGCGTCTTCTTACAAGTCATGCCAGATTCAGTTAAACGCTAATATTGTAGAGAAGCGAATAATTTGAAGGATTGGAGAGACATAGTACAACTTCAATTTGGCCGATGCAGCTTTTCTCTTTTATAGACCTGGTTTGTGTTGGTATTAGGTTGGATTTTTCTATGGCAACCACTAACTTGGTAGAATAGAAAAGTATAAAAATTCGTATGAATAAGTCTGGTAAGGGAAGACGATAAAAGATAGTAAACGATTATTTGCAAAAAGTTGTAAATTATTCAGGGGACTTAGTCCCTTACGATAAGTCGATGATTAGTTTATATAATAATCATGTGTAAAATATAAATAAAAAAAACGGGCCATTTGGGATTATTAATGATGTGGTTTGTTGAGGATGGTGAAAATTGTTGAAAATAATCTTTTTTTTGGCCCGTAAAGAGAAGACATTGGATCAATGTAGTTATACTTGGTAAATATATATATATATATATATAGATATATATATATATATATATATATATACCTAAACAGGTTTCACCATAAAAAATGTACCTCAGACCATTCAGTAAGAAATGTAAAAGGAATATAAGTAAAAAAAATGTAAAGGCAGTTTATAAGAATGTAATAAATCATCTTGACGTCCAGAGGAACGTGGATAACATTTAGGAATCCATCAAGAAGTCCTTGATTGAAAGGATTCAGTGTGAGCAGCCTAATTCAGGAAAGGAATGCGGTTTTGAGGAACAGTACTGATGTTTGTTGCTGTTGCCGATCTTTTGACCGCCATGTCTTTCAAAACCGTGAATGTCTGTTCAGGTTTTTGCAAAGTAATTGGATGGCATTGATGTCAAAAAGCAACAGGATAATTGTTTAAAATAAGATTATTAATTAGTATGGTAGTACTCAGCCTAGTTGTACTATTATCAACAAGTGACGTTGTACATCCAAAAATATTTTGTTTTCGTATTTTCATTAATTTATTTTTTACAGAAATATGTGTCTCAGTATCTGTGGGTTAATTTGTGATTAAAAACTCGAATGATCTATTCACGTTAATCTCCTCTAACGCCGAAAGTATTTGAAAGGGATTGTGTTAAACTTTACCAGCCTGGTGCCAGCACGTTATGTTACTATATGCTTTATCCCTAAAGGGAAAGAGAGAGGTCATAAAAGACATAGTATACATGCGAGATGTTATCTTAGATCCGTACCATTCTCGCGAGATAAGATGTTTGTCCATGAAATAGATTATAATCACTCAGCCGTGACTTCGAATTTCCCAGTAAGTTTTCCGTTACTCAATTGGAAGAGGTGAACTGTGCAACGTCTTGAAGGTGAACGGCGCCGATCGTAATTGTTTCTGTAACCGTCTCCAAAATCATCTAAAGATACATCCCTGATTCCTCAGCTGGTTTTGAAATGAAAGACGCCAATCTGGTAGCCATTGCGTTGCGTTACACTCGTCGATCAAAGAGCCTGTCAGAAATGCTGAACGCGAGTCTGCCCACGGCCACGTAGATGTGGTCTGCCCCGCTAAATTTTATCTGACATTACTCTTTTTTTTACTCTAAGATGTGAAAAGAATATTCATTATTTGTTCATTTTTTATCCATCTTATTTTTAACGTAGGTTTTAGCCTTGTGTTCAATGCGCTTACGAACCCCAGGTCGTCTGGTTTAAATTGTATTGGTGAGAAATCGTTTAGTAACATTTGTACCTAAAGATGGCGCTATGATTATTCCAGGATCGAAATCCTATTTCTTAGCATTCCAAAACGCAATAAAAAAGTAACATTTATAATTCTATGCCACCACCCGCTTTCTGTAATTTTATATTCTCTTTGTTAATCCATTATCAGCCTAGTTATTTTTTTAGTCTGTCCTCGATCCGATCCATGAGACTTAGAGAAATTTTTTATTTTTTCTTATTCAAACGAGAAAAACCTCCCAAAAGTAGAGTTTGATGGTAATTGACGATTTCTCATGTGTCAGATTAGTTATTTATGACGAATATTTTTAACGATGTGGAACAGTCACATGTTCATTTCTCGTTATGAGGCTACACGCAATTGCTTAATGTTTGCGCGGTGATATATATTAATTTAGAATCTGCTCGATATATATAATTGCGTATGTAGTATATTTAATCCGCGTAGTCGTCAAAGTAGTTCTCATTCACTGTTTAAAACAACTTTTCTCGAATCAATTAATAATACTAGATAACAGTATGATTATTGATTAAAAACAGAAGTACATGTATTGCTAAGCTATACTTCAGTAGAATAAATAATAAGATTGAAAGTTGTCTGGTGTCAAAATCAAGACAGACGCCGTCCGTAGAAATGAAAACGAAAAGTCATAGCATAATATTATTATAGTTTGTGGCCTGCGCTTACAAATTAATACACGCTTTCAGAAAGACTCCTGTTAGCTTTGGGAATTTAACCATAATCTTTATTTATAGAGTTTAAGGACGAGTCAGACGGTATTTTCCATCGAGTGTTGAATATTTCTCTTGAGAAAAGAAAACTAATCAAGACCTGTTTACCGAAATTGGAAACAAAAACGGGAGATCGGTTATGGGAGAGAGGAAAACAGTTGGATTCATATGAAGACATGAATATGCATACCTCCTGTAACATGCACATGTATTTCTATTCTGCCCGTCCTGTTTCATGTACACAAATTATCCTGCCTGTTTTGTCGCAGTGTGTGTGTGTCCATCTTGCCCCAAATGTCGTTTGAAATTGTGGAGGGAAAACTGGCTGGAGAGTTATTGGCCGCAATACCAACCCCCCAGCGGTCTGTTGCCCTCCCCCACCCCTCTTCTCACTGTCCTTCTTACCCACCCCACCACCTCCTCTTACCGACTTCCTAAGCTGTTATAGTTTTCTATGCATCTGCCATGTGGAGCCGATAAGATTCTTTTTCAGCGTTGACTATCTGCGAACTGCTATGCTGTACGGGATCACAGTGAATATCGTTACGCTACGCTTTATAATTTCTCCCTTCATGTACGTAGATATATATATATATATATATATATATATATATATATATATATATATATATATATATATATAGCTATGAACTGCTATGCACATGTACGGGATCACAGTGAATATCGTTTCGCTACGCTGTATAATTTTCTCCCTTCATGTATGTAGTATATATATATATATATATATATCTATATATATATATATATATATATAGAGAGAGAGAGAGAGAGGAGAGAGAGAGAGAGAAGAGAGCTACGAACTGCTATGCTGTACGGGATCACAGTGAATATCGTTACGCTACGCTTTATAAATTTCTCCCTTCATGTACGTATTATATATATATTATATATATATATATATATATATATATATATATATATAGATAGATAGATAGATAGATTAGATATGATAGATAGATAGATGTGTGAGTACACACACTTGTAGACCTCCGATATCAGTCACAAATGGGATGAAATCCCAGTGGACGTTCAATGAGTTTATACGTCAACATTGTTAGGCATTTTTTTTTAGTGGTAACCCATCAAATTCCTGACAAGACAATGCATATAATTCTGAAATAAACAGTAGATAATATAATGTGGTGTCGGGTTTAAGTATTGTGTATATATATATATATATATATATATATATATATATATATATATACACACACACACAATATCAATGGTTAGTTCTGTATCTTATGCTATGCGCTTATAATACATGTTAATAACATTTATGTTGGTATAAACATCTGCGGTAGCTATTCTGTTTTATTTATGCAATCCGAAGTTTCTCCAGTCAGTGTGTTCCCACAATGGAAAGACATTATCTTATACAGTATTGTTCTTGCGTATCTAATTTTCTCCGGGTACAAAATACCTTTACTTATCGAGATAAACTACAATTTCCTTTTTTTGCCACGCCCTTTCTACATTTCCTGGGGTTTTGCGTCTCCCTGCTTTGTATATTCCACTTTGAACGGCGAATTAGTGTGGAAATTCGCGTTCAATGTATTTCTTGACCTAGATATATCACCATTGTTGTAAATGGGTAGGGGAAAGGGGGCATAGACAATATTTTTCCGCAATCATCAGTTCAGCCATCCCGCACGGAAACTTTGACATAGGGGATGCCATACCATTTATCATCAGTTGAATTTTATGATAATGCAACCTTTAAATTCACCTCGTGTGTTATGGAGTCGTACCGTGGGTACCGGCCAGCCATGGATGGCATGGGGCAAGGAGAGAGGGAGGAGTGAGAGAGAGAGGGGGAGGACCCAGCCAGCAAGGACTGGGAGATGGGAGAATCTGAGTTTTACAGTTGGCTGTGGGCACAAGGACTGGTTGTTGTGTTTTGTGTTTGAATATTTTGAATTATGTCAGTGATTCCTAATCGGCGCCGTTTCCTTCGTGATTAGCGCGCTACCCCTTGTGTACGGGCACTGTTTTCTCATCCTGTCATTCGGGTATTCATCAGGAGGGAGAGAGAAAAATGGCAGTTTAAAAGGACGTCAAAACCGTGAAAGTGAAACAGGTTAGGCGAAATCGGCGTGTCAGAGTGAAACTTCGGAGGACATTGTGACTGAAGGTTCTAAGGACATCGTAGCTGAAACTTCGAAGGACATTGTAGCTGAAAGTTCTTGGAAGGACAGTGTAGCTGAAGCGAATTGGAAGGACATTGCCAGTGAAACCTCGAAGGATATCGTAGCTGAAAGTATCCTCGTGACGAACATTTCGTTCCCTTGCAGGAACAAGTGAAGTTCCTGAAGAAGTTCCTCCCGAAACGTTGTTTTACGTCGGCCACGAAGGGCCGAGGCGTGGAGTAGTAGTTGTGTGTCATGAGAGATACGAAGGGAGAAAAGGGGCGCCGCGGAGAGGCATTTTGAAGATGGCGGGCGGCGTGTGAGGAGGAGGACATGATGCGGTGGATGCTCGTGCCGTCCGTTACAGAACCTGCGATTTCAATTCAGTAGAGGAAATATGGCGTCCGGGAGAACCTCGTCTCACCCTACTTCTCGCCATTGAAGACTAAACATGCATAAATAGGCCGTGGCGATGACCCTCGTGCTGTGTGGAGACGACCTAAGTGCGTAATTATGTGACGCTCGGGATTTTATTCGTACGCTTTCCTCGACGGACGTGGAGAAGAAAGAGAGAGACACGCACTGAACGACGGGAGGAAGAAGAGGAATAGGAGAGAAAGAGAGAGAGAGAGAAGAGTTTGTTGTTGACATTCTAATGCTTCTTCTTGGAGGCTTTTGTAAGTGCACTTCTGTCACTTCCTTCAGGGCTAGGTGTAAGAGATAAGAGAGAGAAAGAGGGCGTTAGACCAGACTCGGCTTGGAGGTCTTCCACCTCCGCCAGAAGTTGTTCAGGCGGGTAGTAATGGGGTTATTGTGTCGCCTCCTTCCCAGTTGGAGCTGCTTTGAATTTGAGGGGGTTTCGGCTTCCAATCGGAGACTGCGACCAGGGCCCACTAGCTAGGCCTATTGCCGTAGAGAGAGAGAGAGGGTTTTGGCGCCAGACTTGACATTTTGTTATAAATTTCAAACCCCGACGTCCTCTTTCCCTTGATGGTAAAAGCTAGGACAACCTTCGTGGACTTTATGATTTCAAATAATTAGACCTATACGGGGACCAACTGGGCCTATATAGTGCATACGTAGGGTTTTAGGTCATGACTATATATGTTGTAAATTTCAAACCATATTTTATTCTTCTTTCATGTGATTAGGAAAAATAGGACCTCCTTCGAGGACTTCATGGTGTCGAATAGCTTAGGCCTATCCATTCGATATTTAGTCAGGCACATGGTAATTCCCATTTTAATTAGGACAGGTAGTATAGATACCTAGGCCCAGATTAAGACCCTTACTAGTGTTTTATCCTTAGAAAAGACCTTTGAGGACTTCATAACTTTGAATATCATAGGCCTATCAATCCAGTTTGGGGATTCAGTTTAATTAGGCATTATAAATAGGCCTATGGTAAGACTAGCTTATAACCTAATGTTATATTTCCAGAAGTTGTCAAGGCTTCAATGTGCAAGGTTAAATATATCCTTGTGTGGGTGTTATGTAATCACTGTACCCTTGGAAATAGACCTAATTCTGGACTAGCTGCTGCAAAGATAAACACGGCACAATGTTTAGTACAGCATCCTATGTTAGGTTGGGCTACTTTGCACATTGTATGCAACTTCAGAGCCTTTTTGGGATGGTTGCTGTTACTATGGTAGGCTTGGTAACAGTTGAGGCAAGAAAAGCATCACAAATAGATGGGGGCTGTTATCAATGCTTTAAATTTATGAGTAAACATTTTATGGCAGATCTTTATTACCCATTTTATCAGCAAGGCCTTGCGTCGTCTAGGCCGAGCCATCAGTTTTCGCAAATTATGCAGGTACCCAGACAGGTGTTTGAAAAATAGGTCAAGAGAAGACATTCAAAACAACCTAACCTAATTTAAGTCTGTTAACCCACCAAAGCGGCTTTTGACATTACAATCTGTTAGTCTGATATATGATAGGCTATAGTGCAAAGTTTTACCTCTCCTTAAAGCACTGCTGTAGGCTAACCTTGTTTGTTTGATGTGGGTTAGGTTAGGCCAGTGTTTTGGGTTTAACTTTGTTGTTGAGTCTTGTTAGGCTAATGGTTAATTAGCTCCAGCAAAGTTTTATATTGTATGATAACCTACTAGTGCAGCGTAGCTTATTTTTCAATACTGGACCTGTTGGTAATTGATGTGATATTGTTAGGCTATTTGAATAATATTGACCTGATGTTTTTTGGCTATTTGAATAGTTTCAGGCAGCCTATGAACAAGCTATATCTAGGCTACATAAAAATTAGGCACAGGATATTGGTACGGCAGCCGTATCCCTGATTGTGATAGATATTGGTATGGCAGTGAATTACGCATGCGTCAGTTTCAGACTTCCTGGCGTACAAATAACATAGTGTAGTGGGGGGTACTATTTCTATCAGGTACCACTGATTGCACTATTGACTTGCTGCAGCTACGGCAGTTTGCTAATCATGCAGCAGTTGCCGTACACTGTTGCTAAGAGCTATAGGTAGGCACTAGAAGATCAGCGAGATTAGTAATAATAGTCAAACTGAATTGTTTAGCTGAACATGTTCAATTCAAAATGTCAAAGTGAAGCTCCATACTGTCATCAACAAAGGACCAAAACATTTTGACAGTAAATGAAAATAAAAAAAAATAAAAAAAATCCCAATAATGCTTAAACATACTTAGATTTTGACTATATACATGAAAAATAAAACTAAACTAATATATATGTGTACTTCAAATCTTTGAATCTCCTCTGAACCGTGTAATAATAAGTTTTCGCTGAAAAAAGCAATAGACGCCTACGAAGAGTCAAATTTCCAGAAGTTGGATATCCGTAGGTCACGAACGATTGAATCTGTCCTGAAAAGAGCTCCAAAGAGGAGATTCAAAGAAGACTTGAAGTACACAGAAATCGTGCTCTGCTGTATTCATAGTAGTAAGGAAAACTACCAAATTCGATCCTCTGGTAAACAGCCTAATTAATCGTAAGTAATCATCCAAATCAGGTCTATATTAACAGCAGGTTTCCCATTGGATGCACTACACCTTACTAGCTAAGCTTCAAATCTTCTTTGAGTCTCCTCTTCCGAGCTCTTTTCAGGGCCTATTCGATTGTTCATAACCCATGGATATACAATTTCTGGAAGTTTGACTCTTCGTAGACGTCTATTGCCTTTTTCAGCTTGTTGAAACCTGGAAACATCTGTTTTTCGGCTTGCTGTCATTATGCCGAGGCAAACAAGGGTTCGCGCTGCACAATGCACAGCCGTACCAATATCTATCGCAATCAGTGATACGGCTGCCGTACCAATATCCAGTTCATAAAAATTAATTTCATACATTCAACTTACCTGTCAGATATATACATAGCTATAGACTCCGTCGTTCCCGACAGAATTTCAAATTTCGCGGCACTCGCTACAGGTAGGTCAGGTGATCTACCGCCCTGCTCTGGGTGGCAGGGCTAGGAACTATTCCCGTTTTCTAATCATAATCTCTCTGTCGCCGGCTGTATCAACATTGTTGTTACTTCCTCCTGACTAGAATTCGTTTTTCGCAAAGCTTTTGATCATCTTATCGCTGGATATTTGGTGACGTACTTGGATCGTTGTTTGGCATTCGCTATCGTGGACTGTTTTTTGGACTTGGTTTTTGGATTTTGTGAATATGTCTGATTCTAGTGTTAGTTTCAGAGTGTGTGTGAATGAGGGCTGTAAGGTGAGGATTCCGAAAGCTTCGGTAGATCCTCACACTAGTTGTAGAAGGTGTAGAATGGTTGAATGTTCAATTGAGAATACGTGTAATGAGTGCGGAAGAATCTGAGTGCACAAGAGTGGAAAAGAATCTAGACTTCTTACTTGAAGAAGTTAGATAGAGATAGAGAGAGGAAGAAAACCCATAGAAGGTCTGCCTCTCATGATCTACTTTCTAGCTCTGTAGCTTCTTCCTATGATAATGAACATTCTGTTTCAGCCCGTTCACAAATGGCTAATCCCTCTAGTTCGGCTTCGGAAATAGCAGAACTTAGAGCTTCCCTTCAGAAAATGCAGGAAAAAGTCGCAGCATTGGAAGGTAAGCAAAGTGAATGTGACAGTGATATTAGTGTCCCAGTGTAGTGGAGGGGGCGTCTGGTCGTTCTCTGCGACGCTCCCAGGCCTAGACCTCTTCCAAGCTCCCTGGCCCGGAGGAGAAGGAAAGTCGAAAGCCGTACGGGGGTTGTGGAGAATCCCCAACGATCAGGCGTCCCTTCGGCAGAATCGATCGTATCGACTGCTAAAGACCGCTATAAGAGGGTCCTACGAGAGTGCTTTTCGTCGTCGAGTTCGCCTTCTCCGAGAAGAGGGTGGAAGGAGTCGAATCTTTCCCGTCCTTTGAAGAGGAGTATGCAAGAGCCTGCCAGGCGCCAGGCGCCTGCGGAACATGAGATCAATTCGAGTCCCGAGCGCTTCTCAGAAGGAGGAGCGCCTTCGGTAGTAAAGAGGGCGAGAATACGGTCAGACTCTGAGAATGGAGGAGATCCTAGAGCGCCTTCCAGATCTCCCTCTCCTAAATCGGAAGATTCCTCAACCAAGAGAATCTTGAGGAATATGCAAGAGCAATTAGCCTTGCTAGTAGGAACTCGTTATAAGGAGCCTACTCGTAAGAAGGATGATAGGCTTCCTATTAAAAGATCGAAAGAACTATCTCCTGCCAGGCGCGACGCATCCCTCAGGGGAGTTGTCGCTCAGGCGGCCATCTCTGGGGGGGGCGGTGCGCTAGACAGGCGAGAGGTAGGAAAGGAAGCTACTCCTGTCAAGAGTAGGGCGCCAACCAGAAGCCAGACTCCGAGTAGGCGTAACGAGCCAGGACAACATTCAAGATCTTCAATCAAGCACCAAGAACTGGATGAAGAGGAAGATCCTGTTAGGAGTAGAGCACTTATAAGACGGAAAGCTCCTACTAAACATCAGACGGATACTCCTCCCAAGGACCAGAGTAGTTCTGAACTAGTTACTCCTCCCAGGCGCCAGGAGTATTACGAAGCTTATACTCCTCCCAGGCGCCAGGAATATGCGGAACTTAATACTCCTACCACGCGCCAGGAGTATTATGAACAGAATGCGCCTACTAAGAGCCAGGAGCATTCGAGGCGCTTTGCGCCTGCCAGGCGCCAGGCGCCTGCTGAAAGCCAGGAGTATTCGAGGCGCTCTGCGCCTGCCAGGCGCCAGGCGCCTGATGAAAATGCGCCTGCCAGGCGCCAGGCGCCTGATGAAAATGCGCCTGCCAGGCGCCATGCGCCTGCTGAAAGTGAACCTGACACTCGTAAGAGAGTAAGAGAGGAGTCAGTAGAAAGGAGAGAACCTTCTCCTTCCGAGTCTCTTAACCCAGAAGATGCCTCGGAGGACGAAATGAAAGGATCTTCTAATTATAAAGTCCTTTCGTCCTGCTGTTGGAGGAATATGGAGACTCTTTGACACCAGCTGCTCCTCCTTCGCCACGTTCGCAGTTTTCGAGCACGAAACCACTCAAGTCCTCCTCTTTCCTCAAATGAAGCCTGCCATTTCTATGAGGAGAGCGCTACAATCTCTTGACTCCTGGTTCAAGAAGAAGAAGGAGTTAGGAAGGACGGTCTTTTGTATGCCTCCCGTCAAACTTACAGGAAGGAGAGGAATTTGGTACGAAACGGGAGAGGATATAGGATTGTCTCTGTCCGTTTCAGCCGAATCAGATTTCTCGAGTTTGGTGGATTCGTCTAGAAGGCACGCCTTGAATGCAGCAAAGGTTACATGGGGGCTTTCGGAAACGGACCACCTCATCAAGAGTCTATTTCGCACCCTAGAAGTTTTTAACTTCTTAGATTGGTCCCTTGGGGTTCTGGCCAAGAAATCTCAAGAAAATGAACAACTCGACCCAGAAACCCTGAATTGTATCCTAGCCTGCATTGATAAGGCTGTTCAGGATGGATCAGCTGAGGTATGCTCGCTATATGGTGCAGGAGTGTTAAAGAAAAGAGCGGTGCACAGTGCTTTCCTCACAAAGGCCGTCTCGCATTCGCAGAGAGGCCGCCTTATTGTTTGCCCTCTCTCTGAACACCTTTTTCCATCGCAGTTGGTGAAGGACATCGCGCATTCTCTGGCGGAAAAGGCCACCCAGGATCTCCTTAGACAATCATCAAGGAAGAGTAGGCCTGTGGCTAGTGAGGAGAAGAAAGTGGCTCACCCAGCTCAGAAACAGCCCTTTCGAGGAGGTCTTCCAACTAGACCGATCGCCAGAAGGAAGTCAACCGATAAGAGGGGTAGGTCTTCCTTCCGTGCCTTTAAGAAAGGGAAGTGAGAGTTCCGTCCTCCAGACACCCGTAGGAGCCAGGCTACAGTATTTTGTGAAAGCCTGGGAAGACTTAGGAGCCAACACTTGGACGATGTCGATCATCAAGAAGGGGTATCGCATCCATTCAAGGACATTCCTCCCTTGACAACATCTCCGAGGGAATTGTCCGCCAGATACAGGGACCAGATGATGACGGACCACTCTTCGGCAAATGGTGAACAGATGTGGGAAAAAAGGGCAATAGAAACTGGTACTGGATTGCAACTCCCCGGGGTTTTACAACCGCTTGTTTCTTGTAACAAAAGCCTCGGGGTGGGGATGGAGACCGGTACTGGACGTAAGTGCGCTGAACAAATTTGTCGAACAACAGAAGTTCAGCATGGAAACGTCTGCCTCAGTCCTTGCAGCACTACGCAAGGGGATTGGATGGTGTCCATAGACCTTCAGGACGCATACTTCCACATCCCGATCCACCATTCGTCGAGGAAGTACCTTCGATTTATGTTCGAAGGCAGAAATTATCAGTTCAGGGCCCTGTGTTTCGGCCTGTCCACGGCTCCTCAAGTCTTCACAGACGTGATGAAAAATGTAGCGAGACACCTACACTTGAAAGGGATAAATGTCTCAATGTACCTGGACGACTGGCTCATCAGAGCCAGGTCTCAAAAGCAGTGTTTGGAGGACCTGTTAATAACACTGGAGTTGACAAAGTCTTTGGGACTGATCGTGAACCTCGAGAAGTCTCAGATGATCCCCAGCCAGAACGTGGTTTATCTGGGGATTCAGATGGATTCTCGGGGTTTTCGAGCTTTTCCTTTCCATCGCAAGAAAGACTAAAGAAAGGCTGTGCCACAGTATCGAACTTTCTAGGGAAAGAGCGCACTTCGGCGAGGGAATGGCTGAGCCTTCTGGGAACCCTTTCCTCGCTCGAACAGTTCTTTCTCCTAGGGAGATTACATCTTCGACCGCTTCAGTTCTTCCTAAGAAGAAGTTGGAGTTGGAAGACAGGTCAGCTATCGGATACGTTTCCAATATCGGAAGAAATAAAACACCATTTGAAGTGGTGGTTGCTTCCACTAAAGGAAAACAAAGGAGTGTCCCTGCAAGTACGGAACCCAAGCCTGACATTGTTTTCAGACGCCTCGGAGGCGGGCTGGGGTGCAACATTGGGACCCACAGAGAAGTGTCAGGCACCTGGTCGGCAGAACAGGTGTCATGGCACATAAATTGCAAAGAGCTCTTAGCAATTCACCTGGCGCTAAAGAGCTTCGAACACTTAGTCAGAGACAAAGTCGTGCAGATAAATTCGGACAATACGACAGCTCTGGCTTATGTCAAGAAGCAAGGAGGGACGCACTCTTTGCTCTGTACGAGCTGGCACGGGATCTACTGATTTGGGCGAACCAAAGGAATGTAATTCTTCTAACAAGGTTTGTTCAAGGGAGAGGAATGTGAGAGCGGACAGACTGAGCAGGAGATTCCAGGTCCTTCCCACAGAATGGACACTCCACTCAGAAGTCTGTCAGAGCCTGTGGCGCCTTTGGGGGAAGCCTCAAATAGATCTTTTCGCCACATTCCTCTCCAAAAGGATAGATACATTTTGTGGTGCCCTGGTGGTAGGAATCCCCGAGCTTATGCAACAGACGCCTTTCTCCTGGACTGGTCAGGAATAGACGTTTACGCTTTTCCCCCGTTCAAGATTCCTGGGGTAAGTAGTCAGAAATTCGTGGCATCCGAAGGAACCAAGATGACTCTGATCGCTCCGTATTGGCCAGCTCAAATCTGGTTCACAGAGGTGATGGAATGGACAGTGGACTTCCCCAGATCTCTTCCAAACAGAATAGATCTGCTCAAACAACCCCACTTCGAGAGGTACCATCAAAATCTACCCGCTCTTGCTCTGACTGCCTTTCGACTATCGAAAGACTCGTCAGAGCGAGAGGGTTTTCTCGCCAGGCAGCAAATGCAATTGCTAGAGCCCGCAGATCATCTACGAGACGAGTGTACCAATCGAAGTGGGAAGTTTTCAGAAACTGGTGTAGGTCGAAGAAAGCTGGTCCTCTTCCAGTACCTCTGTGACCGAAATGCAGATTTCCTTC
Source organism: Macrobrachium nipponense (assembly GCF_015104395.2). Classification (NCBI taxonomy): domain Eukaryota; kingdom Metazoa; phylum Arthropoda; class Malacostraca; order Decapoda; family Palaemonidae; genus Macrobrachium; species Macrobrachium nipponense. Next base: position 53,922,576 of record NC_087217.1, on the reverse strand, counting down.
TGTGTCTAGACAAGAGTCGCATCTCTCGGTACCAACTATTAAGGGGTACAGGAGTATGCTCTCAGCAGTCTTTAGAAACAGAGGATTAGATCTAACGAATGACAAGGATTTGCACGACCTCATTCGTTCATTCGAAACATCTAAATCACGCGAACCTAAGGTTCCAAGCTGGAACTTAGATGTGGTTCTTAAATTTCTTTCATCAGATGAATTCGAACCACTTCACACTGCTTCGTTCCGTAATATCACGAGAAAGTGTTTTGTTTGTTTTGAATGGTCTCCCTTGCAACGGCAAAAAGAATCAGTGAGTTGCACGCCCTTGAATCAAGAGTTGGGCTTCAAAGGAGACTTAGCAATTTGTTCATTTCAGTCCCTTTTTCTGGCCAAAAAAAAATGAAAACCCTTCGAATCCCTGGCCCAGGAGCTTCGAAGTTAAAGGACTTTCTAGCTTGGTGGGCAGAGAGGCAGAAAGATCCCTGTGCCCAGTTAGAGCTCTAAAATTTTATCTGGACAGGAAGAAGCAGTTGGGGGGTTCGCAGAAAAGTCTTTGGTGCTCAGTGAAAGACCCCAAGAGAGCAATGTCTAAGAACGCATTAGCCTTCTTTGTGAGAAGTGTTATCACAGAAGCTCATAAGAAGTGTCCAGATGATTCGTTTAATCTCCTAAGAGTGGGAGCCCACGAAGTTAGAGCAATCGCAACCTCGGTGGCGTTCCAAAGAAATATGTCACTAAAGAACATTTTGGATACAACTTATTGGAGATGCAACTCTGTGTTTGCATCCCATTATTTAAAAGACGTACGAGTTACGTATGATAAATGCTTTTCGTTAGGTCCGTTTGTGTCAGCACAGACGGTTCTGGGTAAAGGAGAAAGCACCAATCCTTAAAATTATGTACGTAACCCTCTTGTCGGATGTGTTCTCGGGTTTTCGGTGGATGGGAGTGTCAGTTGTCGCACAGGCGGCCTTCACTTCTCTTTATTTGAAAATCGAGTGACATCTGACTATCAGAGGGATACAAAAATTTGTTATTTTTGTATGTATGATTTTCGAGTTTGTGGTTGTTTGCAAAGATTTGGGGATGGGAACTCTAGGCAATCTTAGAAACTAACACGGGTTAGGATCGGGTGATCGGGATTGGTTGTGTGCTCCTTAAATTAGTGCGTGTTGTCATATAAGCGGATGTGCTCCCATTGACAAACGCCATTTAGGATTCTGTCGAGTAAGTGGAAGAGACCCCATCGACAGATCCACAAGAATTCTTGGCCACAGATCACTATCTCGCTAAGGTTCTTGAGATGAAGCAGACTCCTAGGCAGTAGCCACGAAGTCTTCCATCTAAGAAGGTAGGAACTAAGGTTTATTTATACCTACAACATATGTTGTTTACCTGTCTAGTCAGTTAGTTAGCTGTCTCTTGCCCTCCACCAAAGGGTGTCAATCAGCTATGTATATATCTGACAGGTAAGTTGAATGTATGAAAATGACATTGTTATGATACAATAAAGTTTCATACATACTTACCTGGCAGATATATACAATTGAGACCCACCCAGCCTCCCGCAGGAGACAGGTGGAAGAGAGATTATGATTAGAAAACGGGAATAGTTCCTAGCCCTGCCACCCAGAGCAGGGCGGTAGATCACCTGACCTACCTGTAGCGAGTGCCGCGAAATTTGAAATTCTGTCGGGAACGACGGAGTCTATAGCTATGTATATATCTGCCAGGTAAGTATGTATGAAACTTATTGTATCATAACAATGTCATTTTTAATACATGATGGTAGGATATATTTTCATGTAGCATGCACAAGACAGCTTAGTACGGTGGTATTGACAACATACCAGTGGGGCCAATTGTCAACATACTTCATTGTACTATGTTTTTTATGTTTGGATGAATGCTAATTTAAAGCCCTGAGCCAGTACTGATGTACCATAATTAATAAAGGTAATCACAGGATACATCCAATCTTAATCTAGGGTTTACGTTAATTAAACCCCCTGGATTCATGTTCTCCCAATTCGCAGACTCCGTGATTCATGGATTTCTCTATTGAACATTATTCATGGAAAATTGCATACAGGACACAGTTATTTTAAACTTTACCGGTTTCCAGCTGGCGCTGAGTATTTATCCTAATGTTAAGACCGAAGGTTTGCAAGTTATGAAAAATACAAATTAGTTACAAATTTGTCATTTTTATTGTAGTGTCTTACCGAACAATTATAGAGCCGTGATTTCCACGAGCGGCAGGATACTAAATTCAAATTTAGCGCGTCGGCGTCGCCAACACTGGTGGTGATGACGTCATCTCCCTCCACTCGCGGGAGAACCAGGTACAACTGCCCAGGTGAATCCAATTCTTTTCCTGCCGGCGTCCGGTGAACATCGGTGGTCGGTGCGGTTGGATGACTTTTTTTGTGGATTTGATCTTCGGAATTGGTGAAGTACTCTTTTTTGGCGTTGTTGTTATTTTGCTTTTTACTTAGGCGTTGCCATGTCGGATTCTAGTCCGTCGGGAGTTAGGTTTTGCATCTCAGGATGTAAAACTAGATTATCCAAGTTAGAGTATGATTCTCACACTAAATGTGTTAAGTGTAGGGGACAGGTTTGTTCAGCAGATCGAACATGTAACGAGTGTAGTGATTGGACTGATTCTCAATGGAAGTTTTTTAGTTCATACTCGGAGAAATTAGCTAAAGACAGAATTAGAAAAGCAGCGCTTAGGGAAAGTAGACTTAGCTCTGCTTCGTCTTGCGATGCATCTGTTCCTTCTGTTTCTCCTCAAATTGTTATGTCTCCTTTAACTACACCTCCTATTCCTCCTACTAATCCCACTTCTCCGGCTTCCCGTGTAGTTTCTTCCGACACCATTGCCAGTCTGGAATCGAGGTTAGATCAGAAATTTTCGGTACTAGCGAATACGGTTTTGCAACTTGGTAATTCAGTTAAGACGTTTTTGGAGAAAGCGGCTTCAGGTAAGAGTGTAGTTGAGGGTGCGTCTGTCTGTCCTGACACGTCTCCTAGACAAAGGTCACTGTCCAAGCTCCCCCGCACCGGGGAGAAGACATACCGAAGTCCAAGGGAGTCGATCGGGGATTTGCCCACAGACAGGCGCCTCTCTTGTTGAGCCTGTTGCGCCTCAACAGGGCTCGGTTAAGCGTTGGAAAGGTGTTGCGGTCAGACGCCTTTCGAATGATTCAAGCGATTCGTCTCCGGTCGCGCGGCGCTCTTGGCGAGATTCGCCCGTTTCGCGTCCCTTAAAGAGGCGTTCAGGCGCCGATTCTTCGCCTCCTCCAGTCAAGCGGTATAAGGAGCCTGAGAGTAGGGTTGCGCCGCGGCCGTTAGCGGCTCGTTCGTCGCCTCAATCTGTGCCTTTTTCGGCTCCATCTACTAGTAGAGATTGTGGTTTTAGCGCTGTAGCTAGCAGTTCTAAGGGTGTTTCTTTAGGCGCTTTTTCGTCTGTTACGCCTGTTTCGCCTCGAATTTCGGCGGCTCCGAGCGAGGCGCAAGTAGTTTTTCCGCCTCCTGCTGAACATTTAGGCTCTTCCAAGCCTACGTTAACTGTTTTTGATTCGTCTCTGGCGCCTTTGCGCAAGCAGTTAGAGATGTTAACCAACTGGATGAATGAGTCCAAGGGTGGTTCGAAACCTTCAGATCCGGTTGTAGTTCCGTCTACTTCTTCGGCGGTATCAGAGAATGAAGAAGAAGTAGAGGAGGAGGATTCACATCACCTCGTGTGATTTTCACGTCTCCCTTAGATTTCTTCTGGTATCTTATCCAGATTATTTTGAGAAAGCGGCTCCGCGCCCCCCAACTTCGACTTTTTTGATGAGGAGGAAAACTTCAGACCCTCTCCTCCCAAAAACTTGTTCTATCTAAAGCGGTTAGACATTCGTTGAAAGAGACTGAGAAATGGATGTCTATGAAAAGAGACTTAGGGAAGGCTCTTTTTGTGCTTACCCTCCCTCTAAGTTGCTTCGTAAGAGGTATAGGTTTTATGTAACCGGGGAAGCTCCTTCTCTGGGAGTTTCTGCCTCCTCCCAGGGAGACTTCTCTAGTTTAATCGACTCCTCTAGAAGATCTGCTTTCGCCGCAGCGAAAGTTTTCTTTACAGCGCCTGAGTTGGACCACGTTGTAAAGAATCAATTTAAACTTTTGGAAGTCTTTAGCTTCCTTGATTGGACTATTGGCGCTTTAGCGGCCAAGATCGAAGACTGTCCTTCTCTTTCTCAGGAGGTTAGCGGAGGATTGGATTGGTGTTCTGTCCTGTGCGGACAAATCCATTAGGGATGGATGTGATGAGTTAGCTTCGCTCATCGCCTTTGGTACCCTTAAGAAAAGGCAACTTTGGCGCTCCTTTGCTTCTAAAAGGGTTACGTCCCAACAGAAGTCTGCTCTCTTGTTTGCTCCTTTTGTGAAAGATAACCTCTTTCCAGACGATGTAGTGTTGTCAATTTCGTCTGCGCTAGATAAGAAATCTACTTCGGATTTACTGGCACAGTCTACTAAGAGGCCTAAAGCTCCTGTGGAGACTGTTCCTTCGGTTTCTCCTCTGGCCCAAGTGCCTTTTTCGAGGGGAGAAAACCAAAGCGCTTCTTTCGGCCGAAGTCGAATTTGCGACCTCAGTCTAAGGCCTCGGCCAAGGTTAACAAACCTTCCAAATGAAAGCTCGGTTCTTCATGCACCAGTGGGAGCCAGGCTGGCTCTGTTTTGGGAGGAATGGGAAAACAGGAGCAGAAGCCTGGGTATTGGGCAAGTACTCAAGTTCGGCTATCGTATTCCTCTCGTTTCACCTCCCTCGCTCTCACCTGTGCCAATTCCATTCCAGGCATACTCTCCGGGCTCAGACAAATTTCTGGCGCTAGCCGCAGAAGTGGAAGCGCTTGTTCTCAAAGAAGCGATATAGAACAGATAGAAGGAGATTTTCCTCCAGGCTTTTACAATTGCCTTTTTGTAGTCCCCAAGTCATCAGGGGGCTGGAGGCCGGTTTTGGATGTGAGCGCCCTGAATTTGCATGTCCAGAAAACAAAATTTCATATGGAGACCACTCGGTCGGTTCTGGAGTCCATCAGACAGGGGATTGGATGGTCTCTGGACATGCAAGACGCTTATTTTCACATTCCGATACATCGCAAATCTCGGAAGTACCTGAGGTTCATGTTCGAAGGCAAGGTGTTTCAGTTTCGGGCGCTTTGCTTCGGACTAGCGACCGCTCCTCAAGTTCTCACCAGGGTTCTATCCCCGATAGGAAGCTGGCTGCACATATTAGAGTAAGAATCTCCCTCTATCTGGACGATTGGCTTCTCCGGTCGGAATCAGAGAGTCGGTGCATGAAGGACCTTGGAACAACTCTGGATCTTGCCAGAAAGTTAGGAATTCTGGTCAACAAACAGAAGTCCCAGTTGGTTCCATCTCAGAGCATCCTTTATTTGGGGATGATTCTGAATGCTCAAGTTTTTCGGGCTTTTTCTGTCCCCGAAGAGGGTTCAAGGCTGTCTGGAGACAGTTCAGGAGTTCTAGGACAAAAAGGTAAGTTCTGCCAATCAGTGGATGAGGCTCCTGGGCAAATTGACGTCAGTGGAGAAATTTGTGACGTTGGGAAGACTGCACATGAGACCTCTGCAGTTTTTCCTGAGAGCCTCTTGGTGCAGGAAGACACAACCAGACTCGATGACCTTTCCTGTCACAGATCAAATAAAAGAGGACCTAAGGTGGTGGCTCTCTCGAGCAAGTTTGGAAGAAGGTTAGATTTACGACCCATCCTCCCAAACCTACAGTTCTTTTCCGACGCATCGGACACAGGTTGGGGAGCCCTACTGGGAAATCAACGGACTTCAGGAGCTTGGTCGGAGAAGGAGAAGAAGTTCCACATAAATGTAAAGGAACTGTTAGCAATTTTCTTGGGGCTCAGACAGTTTCGGAGCTTAGTAGAAGGTCGAGTAGTGGCAGTGCATTCCGACAACTCCACGGCTCTCTCGTACGTGCGGAAACAGGGGGGGACTCAGTCTTTCTCTCTGTACGAAGTAGCCAAGGATCTCCTCCTGTGGTCAAACGAAGCGAAGGTTCAGCTAGTCCCGAGATTTGTTCCGGGAAAGATGAACGTCCTGGCGGACGAGTTAAGTCGTCAACAGCAAGTGTTACCTCTGGAGTGGACTTTGGACAACAAGATTTGTCAGAAACTTGGCGCCTTTGGGGACGACCGTCAATAGACCTGTTCGCGACATCAAGGAACAACCGTCTTCCTCTCTTTTGTTCTCTAGTCCCAGATCCTCTAGCTTGGTCGGTGGACGCAAAATGCGTTGGATTGGTCGGGTCTGGAAGCTTATGCATTCCCTCCGTTCGGTCTAATAAGAGAGGTGCTGAACAAGTTTCATTTCGCACAGCAATGTAACACTAACGTTAATCGCTCCCTTTTGGCCCAGGAAAGAGTGGTTCCCGGACCTTCTCCAGTTGTTAGTAGACTTCCCCAGACTTCTTCCTCCAGAGAAGTGGCTTCTCAAACAACCTCACTTCAAGAGGTTCCACCAAAACTTGTCCGCTCTAGCTCTGACAGGGTTCAGACTGTCCGGGATCTTGTCAGAGCGAAAGGATTTTCAAGAAGAGCTGCAGAAGCTATCGCTCGTTGTAGGAGAGAGTCTTCTAACAAACTCTATCAAGGGAAGTGGAGAATCTTCAGAGAGTGGTGTAGAAGTGCTAAAGTCTCTACTTCTGCGACCTCTTTAACAGAAATAGCAGATTTTCTTCTATTTCTTAGGAACTCTAAGAAACTGGCTCCTTCGACGATCAGAGGATATAGAGCCATGCTCTCTTCGGTTTTTCGACATCGAGGTTTGGATATTTCCTCCAATTCAGATCTGTCGGGACCTCATTAGGTCTTTCGAAACCACTAAGCTCCCGCAAGATACAGTGGCTTGGAAACTTAGATGTGGTGCTTTAAGTTCCTCATGGGGCCACCGTTTGAGCCTTTGAAGTCGGCTTCACTCAGGAACTTGACTAAGAAGGCACTTTTTCTTATTGCACTAGCTTCTGCTATAAGCGTGTCAGCGAATTGCACGCTATAGACAAAAGAGTAGCTTTCTCTCAAGGCAATGCTGTATTTTCGGTATCTTTGACCTTTCTAGCCAAAAATGAGAATCCTTCTAATCCTTGGCCGAGGAGTTTTGTGGTAAGGAACTTATCTGATTTGGTTGGACATGAGGAGGAAGAAAGGCTCTTATGTCCAGTCAGGGCTATTAAGCCAGTATCTGTTTGCCACTAAGGGTATTAGAGGACAATCTTCTAAGCTCTGGACCTCGGTTCAAAATCCCTCTCGTCCTCTTTCTAAGAATGCTATATCGTTCTTTATTAGAGAGCTTATCAGGGAAGCTCACTCGCAGTCCGAGAACGACAATCTTTCCGTTCTGAGAGTTAAAGCTCACGAGGTTAGAGCAGTGGCAACTTCTTTAGCATTCAGAAAGAATTTTATCTTTAGCTTCGATTCTTCAGAGCACGTTCTGGAGATCGAATTCGGTTTTTGCGAGTCATTATCTCAAAGAGATAGAAACGGTTTTCGAGAATTGTAAAACGTTAGGTCCGGTGGCGGTTTCTGGCATGGTGTTGGGAGAAACGGCACAGGGGTCGTCACCTCTATGCTAACTTTTCACCTTGAATAGGTTGTCGAGTTCAAGGGAAGCTGGGGTACTGAGTACCTGGGATACTCACCAGTCTGTTAGGTCAGATTTTACAATGGTTGGGTATATATGTTTTTAAATCTGGTGTTGGTGACAAATGTTTTGTATGATTGAATTTCTGGTCTTAGCCCAGGGCAAGGGCAATCTTTGTTGTTACTATCCTCCGTCAGTCAGCCTTGACTCGCTTGAACTACGGCGGAAGGATTCCACTCCTGTAGAGGCTAACTTTGGTCAAATTCCAATTCCTCTACAATAGTAAGAAGAGCACCGACCAGAGGCAGATAACAGTCTGCTGTAGCTCTCTTACAAGGTAAGGTACAACAGACACCTTGAGTGTTTACTGTAATTGCAATAAATGTAACCATTTGAAAAATACTAGTGGTCCACTGAAATCCCACCTTCCATAAATGTGTAATCAGCTCTATAATTGTTCGGTAAGACACTACAATAAAAATGAAATTTTCATTATTAACCCTTAAACGCCGACTGGACGTATTTTTACGTCGACATTTTTTGTCTCTCGGGTGCCGACTGGACGTATTTTTACGTCGACATACAAAAGTTTTTTTTAAAAATTCGCGGAAAAATACTTTTAGGCCTACCAGCCGAAAACTCTTGAATCACGCGCCTTGGGGGATGCTGGGAGTTCACGGATCAAGGTGTTGTTTTGTTTACAATCGTTACGCAGGCGCGCAAGCGCGAATTTCTTTCTTGCCGCACTAAAAAGTATCTGTGACACATCTCTGAAATTATTTCGTCACTTTGACATAATTTTTGTACCATTTTAAATTAGCCGTTACATAGAGTATTATATATGAAAATGTGCGCATTTTTATGTAGAATACAACAAAAAAATACTCATGATTGTAGCTTTTATCAGTTTTAAGATATTTTCATATAAATAACGATAAGTGCCAAAATTTCAACCTTCGGTCAACTTTGTGACTCTACCGAAATGGTCGAAAAACGCAATTGTAAGCTAAAACTCTTATATTTTAGTAATATTCAATCATTTAACTTAATTTTGCAACTAATTGGAAGTCTCTAGTAAAATATTTCGATTTATGGTGAATTTATGAAAAAACTTTTTCCTTACGTCCGCGCGGTAACTCTTCCGAAAATAATCATACCATGCGATTGTGGTAATGTTTGCACCATTTTAAATTAGCCGTTACATAAAGTTTTATATATGAAAATGTGCGCAATTTCATGCACAATACAACTAAAAACAACCCATGGTTGTCGCTTTTTATCAATTTCGAAAATATTTTCATATAAAAAATGATAAGTGACAAATTTTCAACCTTCGGTCAATTTTGACTCTACCGAAATGGTCGAAAAACGCAATTGTAAGCTAAAACGCCTATATTCTAGTAATATTAAAGCATTTACCTTCATTTTGCAACAAATTGGAAGTCTCTAGCAAAATATTTCGATTTATGGTGAATTTATGAAAAAAATAACATTTTCTTTACGTCCGCGCGGTAACTCTTCCGAAAAAATCATACGTGCGATTGTGGTAATGTTTGCACCATTTAAATTAGCCGTTACATAACGTTTTATATATGAAAATGTGCGCAATTTCATGTATAATACAACAATAAATAGTTGAAGGTTGTAGCTATTCTCATTTTCGAAATATTTGCATATAAATCACGATAAATAGAAAAAAAACCACGTTCGGTCAAATTTGACTCTACCGAAATGGTCGAAAAACGCAATTGTAAGATAAAACTCTTACAGTCTAGTAATATTCAGTCATTTATCTTCATCGTGAAACAAATTCGAAGTCTCTAGCACAATATTTAAATTTATGGTGAATTTTTAAAAAAAACTTTCCTTCCCTCCGCGCGCGGATTCTCCGCCACAAATCTCCGAAATGCGTAAGTCCCATTCTCGGAATATTTGCTCCGTTTCATATTAGGCATTTCATAGAGTTTTATATATGAAAATGTGCGCAATTTCATGTAGAATAAAACAATAAATATTTGAAAGTTGTAGCTTTTCTTATTTCCGAAATAATTGCATATAAAAAAATATATATAAAAAATTCGACATTCGGTCAACTTTAGCTCGTCAGATATGGTCGAAAACTGCATTTGTAAGCTAATATTCTTACAGTATAGTAATATTCAATCATTTGTCTTCATTCTGAAACATATTGGAAGTCTCTAGGACAATATTTAGATTTATGGTGAATTTTTGAAAAAAATATGTGTTTACGTAAGCGCGTTACGAATTCATGCATTATTTTGTGATAAATTATTTTTTTCTCTGTGTTGCTTTATCGTTTTACAATGTGTATATATCAAAATGATCACAATTTTAGTGCACATTACAACGAAAAAAAAGTAACTTGTTACCTTCAACCGTTTTGCGCACAGCGCGATTTGAATACAATTATATATGAAATTTCGTTTTTGCGCTATCATATATCGCATTATTTATATAGATAATGATAATTTTTTTCATTTCTGATGGTTGCATACTAAACTTCAAGCAATGACAAAAAAAGGAGCCAAAAATGAACTCTTAATCTTGAAAACTAAGCGCGCTGGTGAATTTTTCTTTGAAAAAAATATTTTTTACCGCTTACGCGCTCACTCTCAAACCCCTCCGGCATACGGGAGTCATTTTTTTTATTTACCGCTCCGGCGTTTAAGGGTTAAAATGAAGTTTTATTGTATACTTACCGAACAATTATGATTATACCCACCCTCCTCCCCTTAGGTGGACGGACGGGCAGAAAGAATTGGATTCACCTGGGCAGTTGTACCTGGTTCTCCCGCGAGTGGAGGGAGATGACGTCATCACCACCAGTGTTGGCGACGCCGACGCGCTAAATTTGAATTTAGTATCCTGCCGCTCGTGGAAATCACGGCTCTATAATTGTTCGGTAAGTATACAATAAAACTTCATTTTAATAATGAAAATTTCATTTTTCATATCATTTCCATGATGAAATGCACTTCTTTGTGATAAAACTATCAAAATACACAAGTAGAAGTTTTTTCAGAGGAGGTTAATTCTATACGATAGAGATCTACCCAGATAGGTTGTAAGTATTCATGGATTTTAGGATTTTGTGGGGGTTTGTGGTATACCTATCCCATGTGAATCCAGGGTTTACTGCATGCAGTATTGAAGATCACTACTGTGGCCTGATCCCCTCTAGAATATTTGCCACATTTTGTTCATTTTTTCATATTGATGTCTTTTGTTTGTTTATGATATTAACTTTTTTTTGCTCTCTCCCTCTCTGTCTCTTTACAATCATCCTCAAGGAGTTAGTATTAAATAAGGCAGCCATTTAAATGTATACTGTTAGTTACTGAACAGGAGTGGAGCAGTTGTAGGCTTTGGTTTAACCCCACATTCTGTGTGGCCAGGCCAAAAAGAAACTAATGAGAAATGGGAAAGATCATATCTTGCTTATAAAACATGAGAGAATCTTATGCTTCATTGAATAATGCCAGATTATGAGAAGCATGTCAAATATTAATGGTAAATGTCATAGTTTACAAAAAGATAGACTTGTGCCAGCAAATTATGAAGAACAATCCTTGTTATCCGTAGTGTGACAAAACAAGTGAAAATGGAATTTCTGTATTATGCCACTATATTGTTATAGGCTATTGTTTTGTTTGCTAGTAGGGAAGGTTCTAAAAATTATTTTGTACGTCGTGGTGATTATATTAAATTGCTTGTTGTATGCCATCCTTGTGCTAAAGTTGATAGATGACAGTATGTACCAACTCAGGCCTGATTTTTATGCTAAAAAAATATCTGGTAACCATCAAAAGATTGTTGATTTTTTTTTAATTTTGTACACAGTGTGGTGTACGTAATGCTCTTTACTGGAACAGAACTATGTGACATGAAGTTTGGGACTAGCCTGTTGGGAGGGGGAATTCAGGCGGGCAAAGTCACCTGGCCAGGTTAGGATGCAGTGTCTGAGGTTAGGTTAGGTAAGTCTGGTAGGTCATATTCCCCCTGAAATGCCTACTACAGACATGCTTACTAGGCCTACACTAACCCTGACCCTGTACTGTGCATTTGCTCATTCCACTCTTACTGTTTATCTATCTGGTGGTGTTCTTACGGGCTAGTCAACTCTATTGCTTATTCCTAATTCATCTACGTACACTAAAGTTGAGAACATTTGAAAACACATTCCATAATTTAATAGTTTATTGTCCCAAACATTTTCCACTTAGATTTTGATGCGGGATTCCATGGGCTGTTCAGTTCGTTGATTGATGAAAATTCAACCCTTATAGTGAGTAATAAGTGGGAAAAATTACATACCTAGTTCTACAATACATATAAGGCTCTCCCCAGAATATTAGGCATTTTTATATGGTGTCAAAAACCCCTTATATCATCCTAGTTACCAAAGTTTTATACTATGTCCATCTACCTATCAGGGTGTTCGGTTTATATTGATCTATCCTTCAGTGCTTGTGAATATTTGCCCTCATGCTTGGCTTACTGCTATCCTTTTGACTAACCTTTCAAAAGAACTGAAAGAAGGACTGGTCATTAAATCTGATGCCTCACAAATTTTGATTGGCTCATTACTCCTTAAGGTTTTATATCATCCAACATGTATTCATCTCTTTTGTTATGTCATGGCATAGATCATGGGACAAAGATATCTAGTGTGAAAGTTAATACTATAAAGATAAATGTTCATAATTCTTATTACAGACACATCATGAGGTGTCATCGTAAAATAACTTCATCAGGCCACTGAATCTCTTCTTTTGGCTATTTCATGGATAACCAAGTGATCTGTTATGAAGCCATTTTTAAATAGGGTAGCAAGTGAAGTCAAAGGTTGAAGATCTATTTGAGAAGAGACAATTAGAATGGATAGGAAGTAAAAACAGAAAGAACTTTGCTTGGGCGAAAGAGATACTAAATAGAACTTTTATTATTGTCCTTCAGAAGACTAGAAAGTACCAGAGAGGAATTGTACTTGCAGACATGAGTATACTGTATTGTAGTGTAGCTAGTACTTTGGTAGGCAAGCAGCAGTGAAATTAAGAAATGTTATAGATTTTAAAATTACAGTAGGTATGATATGAATTATCACCAAAGAATAATACGTAATATATTTTTACATCTAAGTATTCTTTTTCTTTCACCATTTTTGGTGATTGTAATTTAGCTTTCAAAGGTCATATATTTGTTGCATCCTTTTGGGTTTGAGGTTCACTTTCAAGTTTCACTTCCATGATAATGATTCAGATTATGGCAGAGGTCACCTGTCCCATTGGTCTACTTTAGAATTACTGCGCATGTATTTAATGCAAGATAACTTCATTAATTTTCACCATATATCTTTAACAATTTCTGAAGATTACAGAACTCAGTACATACCGTGTGCACTTGAATATAAAACTAGTATGCTGGTAGTTTCACAGTGTGACAATACGTAACCATTTTTCTAACCAAGAATCACAGATATTGCTTTTAAATCCACAAACTATTGCGATTCAGAATCTTTTTCTGCGTTGCTCTAGTTGCTGTCAGATACTTTGTTCAAGGTTAGTCTTTTTCCAAAATAGTTTGTTTTATGGCTATGTATGCGGTTGTTTAAGATACTTGAATTGCTAAACAATCCTTTTGGATTAGTTGGTGAAGGGTAGTGTTATTTATTTTTGTATTTACTGTATAGTTTGAGTGGTTTTAGCTGATAACCTTTCTTGAAATGCCAAAGCCTGTAAGATACCATGAGAGGTACAAGTACAGATTAGTACATTTCCCACTAATGTGAATCTGGAACAGTTTTTTTGGTAGTTTATGGATATTAATACAACACAATTGAGTTCAGATGTTATTGTGCTAAAATAAATCACTGGTTTCTGCTTAGTTCATTCAGCCTCATTTCCTAATCTGGATTAGTATTTTCTTTATTTATCATATTTGTATTTAACCTACTCTTAATTTTTATCATGAAGGTAATTATTTTTATATATGTATATTGGCAGCAATTTTGGTATTGGTCATTAGAATTTATGTAAGTTTGTTCCTCTTGGTGTCCAGATTTCAGTGGTTTGTTTTTTGGTGGTCAGTGTACCCTGTAGAATATATGGGCATCATAAAATACTGTTAGAACATTTTAAAATACATGCATTGGGGCAAAAATTTAGTTTATTCAAGAACAGAAAACTGATAAGGAAAACTTATTATTTTAAGCCACTGCTGTTTTATATAGTAGAGTTAATGTGTGTGCAGTAATTTGATTCAAAATTATCTTTGGCTGTGTTTTTTCAGTTTATGAGAGTTTTTGCAATGCAGTATCTATTTAAAATGTATTATTATTGCCTATAGGTAGTGTATTTAGGTGTCTTATGATTAAAACATTATTTTATACAGTATAGTTTAATGTGAGCATATGTGTTTATTTCTCTTAGCTGTTTAAGTAAGTAGAATGAAATAGTGTCTGTATCTCCAGCTTTGTTGTACTCTGGGCAGTGATAGAAATTTCTCCAACCCCATAGTATGCAGATTATCTCCTGTTATCAGAGGTGTTGATAAGAACCTCCTGAGCTTGGTTCAAAGAGAACTACTGTACTGTTCCACTAGGAAAGACTGTATTCAAATATTCAAAAGTCTTATACTAATAGCTTTCCAATATGTTCTTTCAATATTTCACAGGTTTTGGTTAGATTGAAATAGTACAGTTATTTTCCCTCTTGGTAACGTCCATTTACTTTTTCAGGAGGAGGAAGGCTGAATCAAGGCTTTAAGGCAGAAACCATGTCTGGCACTAGGAAGAGGGTAAGCTTATAAGTATGGTAGAAGCGTTGGCTATCTTTTTGGTATACGTACGTGTGCTATTTCATTTATTCACCTGTACTGAATTGTCTCGCTAGTACAGTAAGTACAGTTGTCAGTTGTTGCTGATAGATATTCTAGTAAAGAGATAGATGTTAGAAACTTACATAGTTTTTCATGTGATTCAAGCATTAGATTTTGAATGTAAAATAGTTCCTTTTATGACCTTATATTTTTGTTTATACATGTACTAGTATTTTGCTTGCTATTGTCATGTTGTTCGTGTTCATGCATGCTGGGTGCATTGGTTTAAATGATCTTGTAGATGGCTACAGTATAGTGTCTAGTATATTAGGCTTTGTCACTGATGTAGTTGCATGATGGTGTCAGCACAATTTAAAATTTTGCTTATTGTTCCTTGTGCAGGGTGTCGAATGTGAATGACTTGACTTGTGCTGGTTTTTCTTCTGCTGACTTTTTCTTGTCTGAAATGATTATTGCACTGTGCGTAAGAATTCACACTAGGAAACTGAAAAATTTTGGATCTACATGGAATTCATGCTCTCTGCTGATAGGCTAGATAATTGTCGAATATGAGATGCATATTTGAAACTGATTTTGGTCAAAGTTTAAACTCCTGTTTGTGAAGCATCTGCTGAAGTTATGAAGAGTTAGTCATATGGTTCTAATTAACTTGTATTTATTGGTAACCGTTGTTATTTTCCCCTCCCCTTACCTCCTATGTGATGTGTTTATGTAATGTGAGTGAATTAAATTTAAGCAGGGGTGTCACTTTTTATTATTGTTTAATCTTTTCTAATCTCAGTAATTTCCATTTGGAATAATGTATACAGTAATGTGGCTGGTAAATTTCTTGATAGCCTGTTTTTCAAAATCCTTGATTTAGTCCTAGAACCCTTACAGAGTGAGCAGTTTCATTATGGTTTGAACAAGTGCTATACAGACACGAGGATTTTATTGCTGGGATGCGAATTTAGGGAGCAAAGTAAATTGCTTTGCATGAATCAGGATAATGGAAAATGATAGGCTGTCTCCCTCTCTCTCTCTCTTGACTTCTGGTAAATGTTGATCTGTTTGGGACTGTTATATATTGTTGCTGATACTGAACATGGATCAGGAAAATCCAGTTAGTAATCCTCTCCATTTTACTTGGTCTTATGCATTATATATAGTATAAATATATTGACACTTCTGGTTGGAAGGTCATCCAGCTTTTTACCTTTTGTGTTACATGTAGATGGTACCTAAACATAGGTTCATTCAGGAGCTGGGTATACCTGCTTTAGCCCAACACATTTCTCTTGTGTTTTGCTTAAAGCCTGGAGTAAATACAGAAATGTATCATGATTTTTGAGACCAAATTTTTATATTAATTATTATTGGGTGGGCGTTGCATCATGTATGTAGAAATAAAAAAAGTGAGGGGGTGTTTAGAGCATATCTATACTGTTGCGTAAAAGGTTAGGCTATTTTACACATAGAAATGTTAAGCTACAATTCACACATCAAAATTTAAGTCAGTAAGATTTTGAGAGTCCTGTCTGCTCCAAAACCAGGGAGATGATAAAACAATATATTTTACTACGAACACTGTGGAGTTATTCCTGTTCCTGTAAATGTACTTATTGTGATATGTTCATCAAAAGCAAAACGGTTAAACAAAGGGCCACATCTGTGTTGAAAATCATTGTAATTAGCTAATGTATCATAAGTAAAGCAAAGGTTTAACGTAAAAGAATGGTAAGCTGTAACTTAAATATGTGATTGAAATTGGAAATAAAATAAAGAAAAGTAATCATGAAGCTGAAACTGAAGAAATGCATTTTATGACAGGTATGAAGTTATGGAATGTATCGGCTAAAACTAACAAGTGTTGTTTATTAAAAGTAGCATTTGATCTTATGTATCTATTTTTTCAATGTTTTCAGTACATTAAGATATAGTATTTGCAAAAACTTTTTTGATGCACATCCTGGATAGAAATAGTGGGGAAGAGAAGAGAAGTAAGCTGGCTGAAGGGAAATGGATGACTGGGAAAAAAAATTACTGTATAGCTCTTGAAAATCAGTAAGAAAACTCTATAACAAAAAGAGGGATTAACAATTAACATTGAAAAAAATATTGTCAACACTTGAGTATCTTGCATTTATGGCACATTGGCTGCTACAAGAAGTCAGGAAGAATTTTTTTCAGCTTACATATTTGTAATTTTTTCATCAGAAGTTTTGAATGAATCATCTCATTTTGCAGTGACCTACACAAGATACAAAACTTTTTATTTGGGTCAAGATTGGTAGTCTAGCCTAGTCTTGTATCCTGAAAATTAAATAGTACACGTATACTATACACAGGATATAAATAACAAAATCATCTGGAAACAAAATTTGAAGGGTTGTATGATGTGTTAGTATACATGGGAGGGGGGGGGGGGGGTGGGGGGGATTTGGGGGGGGGGGGGGGGGGGGGGGTTGTTCATCGTAATTCTGAGGCATATTCCAGAGGTATAGATAACTGTTGAAGATGACAGGTTCAGACACCATCCTGAGACAGTCTTATATAAACTGAATACAGAAAAGGTTGTTTTCATCTAACAGCATCATCATATAATTGATTTAGGATACCAGCATTTGGCAGTAGGAGAAGAAAAGTATCTTTGTTAGAATATTGTCTGGGAAGTTTTGTTAAAAGAAGTATGCCTGATATCATAAGGGAGAATTGTTATTGTAACCTAATGTATAGAAACTGATGCTCAGAAAAGCATAGTTTATAGGAGTAAGTAATCTATCCATTCGATTTACTTTTCTGTCATCATAAAAGGTTTCAAGGCCTTTGGTGTAATCAGATAAAAAACATGAGGGTTCTGGGGCATTACTGTTGTAGTCTTCCATCATTTCAAGACCATATGTGTTGATTCCTTTAATTGTAAAGGATCACTGTATACTTGTAGAACCATATGTGTTGATTCCTTTGTTTGTTCATGAAACTTACCTGTCAGATATATATATAGCTGTATTCTCTGAAGTCCGACAGAATTTCTAAAACTTACGACACACGTAGTGGGAGTTAGGGTGGTTAGTACCCATTCCCGCCGCTGGGAGGCGGGTATCAGGAACTATTCCCATTTTCTATCAGATTTCTTCTGTCGCCGGTGTCGTAAACACCTGTTTACACACCTCCGCCTCAGGATTTTGGAAAACTTTTCATATTGCTTGAGTATCCTCTTGACTTTTTGGTTTTTTGATTGGATCGATAGCTTGGCATACGTGATTTGGACTGTTTATTGATTTTGGCTTAGATTTTTCCCTTAAAAATGTCTGGATGTAGTTCTGCTAGCGCCAGGGTGTGCTCGAAAGTGGAATGCAAGGTTAGGCTTCCAAAAGCCTTGGTTGATCCTCACACATTGTGTAAAGGGTGTAGGGGGCAAGAGTGTAGATTTGATTTGCGCTGTAATGAGTGTGAAAGCTTAGATGATTTGCAATGGAAGACGTATGAATCCTACGTTAAGAAGTTAGAACGTGATAGGATTAGGAGGTCTTCCTCCAGGAGTAAGTCGGGTAGCAGACAGGGTATTAATGTATCCCCTTCTAACCCTCCTTTAGAATTTGTGTCTCCTAACCCTGTAGTGTTGCCTTCGGGCCCTCAAGTGGTGTCTGCGGAGGGTAATGCCCTTTCGCTTATTCTAGATTCATTGAAGACGCTTGAATCTAAAGTGCTGGCCCTTGAAAAACAGGCAAAATAAGTGCAGTGATAGTGCCCTAGTGAAGTGGAGGGGGCCGTCAGATCGGCCCTATAGCGCCTCTAGGCTGGGACCTCTGCCGGACTCCCAGGACTCAGGGAGGAGGGCATGTCGAAGGGCCGAAGGAGGTTACGGGGAACCCCCACCGATCTGGCGTCCCTTCAGCAGTTCCTGTGGACGCTTCCCAGGCTGCTAAGGAGCGTGCTCGAGCACGTATCCTTAAGGATTGTTTCTCGTCTTCCGACGCGTCCTCCCCGCGCAAGGGGTTGGAATCTCGATCGGATTCGCGACCTCTGAAGAGGACTCTTCAAGAGCTGGACGCTTCAACGTCATGCTATGTCTGAGTGGCATTCTTCTCCGGAAAGCGTAGCCTTTCCGCCCCAGAAGAAGTATAGGACGTCATCCGACGATGACGCCCTCGAGCGCCAGTCGCTCTAGAGCCAAGGCTGTTTCTTGGGAGAAGGAAGAAGGCGTCCCCTCGCCCCTCTCCTTCTCGCAAGCGCAGCTCGTCTCCGCGTAAGGAGACATCTCAGACGGAGATCATCATTGCGATGCAGCGGCAACTGGACGCTTTACTGAAACAGAAGGAGACGGTCCCCGCGTCGAAGGAAAGACGATAGACTGCCTATCAAGAGATCTAAGCAGTCTTCTCCAATGGCTCCTTTTTCGTCCCCGTCTTCTGATATTTCGCCCTCTAGACGTCGTTTTGCTCCCCGCCCCCCCAGGGTTCATCTAGAGGTGACGTTAGACGCCAAGTTAGAGAGAGTTCTCTGCATGCCTCTCCCTTCCCGTAGAGTAGGACGCTCGGCTTCCGACTTCGACGCTTCCGAAGCTTTCTGCTGACGACGATTTGCGCTCTGCACTCTTCGACATGTCAGTGTTGACGCTCAACGTTATGTTAGTCGGGCAGTGGATCAAGTTTCTTTGCTGGACGTTCGGAAGGACGCTTCGCGGGACGGTAGAAGAGTCTCTTTGATGGACGCTCGTTGGACGCTTCGCTGGACGCTCGGTTGGACGCTGATTTGGACGCTCGAGAGAACGCTACATTGGACGCTCAGATGGACGCTCGTAGACGTTCTAGTAAGACCCTCTGTGGACGCGAATGTGGAAGTTCGCTGTCACTCGGATGTGGTTCCCGAGCCTTTGGCACGTTCGCCTATTATAGGTACTCCTGATCCTGTTACTGTTAAGGATCCGTTACCCTCGTCTTCTTTTCATCGTTCAGATAGGAGACTTGGAGCTAAAGGACTTCTGCCTCTTCCTTCGGACTTGCACTCGGGTAGGGAAGAAGGAGAACTTAGCGGTTCTTCGGAGGATGTTGATGATGATCAACCTGCTACGTCTGCCTCGTCAGATTATCAAGTTTTGGCACGACTACTTCGTGATCGTTTGGCGATACTTTTCAGCCAGCTGCTCCTCCTTCTCCTCCTTCTCAGTTTTCGTCGTCGAAGACAAGTAAGTCTCCAGGTTTCGTGAAGATGAAGACGTCGTTATCTACGAAAAGAGCTTTCCGGAAGGTAAAACGCCTGGATGGAGTCTAGGAAAGCAAAAGGAAGAACTACTTTCGCCCTGCCTCCGTCTAGACTAGCGGTAGGCAGGGATGTGGTATGAGACAGGCGAGGAATTAGGATTGAAGGTTCCTACGTCGGCTCAAGGTGATTTCGCCAGCGTGGTGGATGCCTCAAGGAGGGCCCTTTTAGCATCGGCTAAGGTTTCTTGGACGACTTCCGAACTGGACCATCTTTTGAAGGGGACTTTTAGGTCCTTCAGAAGTTTTTCAACTTTTTAGACTGGTGGTCTTGGAGCCTTAGACAACCAAAAAAAAAAATTCTCGTAAGCCAGACTCGATCAGCTTGGGGGAGCTGTCCAGTGTATTGTCATGCATGGACAAGGCCGTCAGGATGGCTCAGAGGAGTTAGCCTCTCATTTTTCAGCAGGGGTTCTTAAGAAAAGGTCGCTTTATTGCAACTTCGCGGCTAAGTCTGTCTCTCCCGCTCAGAGGACAGAACTTTTGTATGCTCCCTTCTCGAGTCATCTCTTCCCCCAAGCTATGGTGAGATGGCAGTGAGTCTGCAGGAGAAAGCCACACAAGACCTGTTGGCTCAGTCTTCGAGACGTCCGGCTGGCCCTTCAACATCGTCTGGAACGCAACAGTTTAGAAAGCAGAAGCCCTTTCGTGGAGGGACTTCCGCTAGATCGTCTCCTCGAGGAAGAAGCCTTCCTAGAGGTAGAGCCCCTTCCAAGTCTAGGGGTAAGAAGTGAGGATCGTGCCTTCAGTCACCGGTAGGAGCCAGGCTGCAGTTGTTTGCAGAAGCCTGGAGAGTAAGAGAGGCAGACACCTGGTCTCTCGACGTCATAGAGAAGGGTTACAAGATCCCTTTCATAAAGCCGCCCCCGCCCCCGTTGACTTCCACTCCCAGGGACTTGTCCCCATCGTATTCCGCTAACAAAGCGAAAGATTCTTTTCGACCATGCTCGAGCAGATGCTCGAGAAAAGAGCAGTGGAACAGGTTTTAGACCTGGCAACGCCAAGATTTTACAACAGATTTGTTTCTTGTACCGAAACAATCGGGGAGGGTGGCGGCCCGTCTGGATGTAAAGTCGTCTAAACTCTTTATAGAGAAGCAGAGGTTCAAGATGGAGACACCTCAGTCAGTTCTGGGCCTTAAGACCTGGAGATTGGATGGTATCACTCGACCTACAGGACGCCTACTTCACGTCCCCGATACATCCCCAATCGATGAAGTACCTTCGGTTCGTATTGAAAGGGAAGGTCTTTTCAATTCAGGGCTCTTTGTTTCGGACTGAGTACGGCCCCTTTTGTCTTCACCATCTTAATGAAGAACGTGGCGAGGTGGCTCCATCTTTCCAAACATCAGAATCTCGCTATCTAGAGACTGGCTCATACGAGCCTCCTCGCAGACCCGGTGCCTGAAGGATTTGAAGACGACTCTGTCTTTAGCTGCGTCCCTGGGACTTCTGGTGAACTTCGAGAAGTCACATCTGACCCAACACCAGTCCATCGTGTATCTGGGGATTCAGATGGATTCAGTGGCTTTTCGGGCTTCGGGTTTTCCGTCCCAGGAACGTCAGCAACAAGGCATAGAAAAAGTGTCAGCCTTCTAGGGAAAGATTCATGCTCGGTGAGGGAATGGATGAGTCTGCTGGGGACCATTTCCTCGCTGGAGAAGTTTGTTTCCCTGGGGAGGCTACACCTCCGACCTCTTCAGTTCTTTCTGTCGGACTGCTGGACAGAAAAGGACAACTTCGACATGAAGTTAAAACATCTCGGAAGAGGGGAAGAACCATCTAAGATGGTGGCTCGATCCGTGGAAGCTGTCAGAGGGCGTATCCCTCAAGCTTCAGAACCCGACCTAGTGTTGTTCTCCGACGCGTCATCCACGGGGTGGGGAGCAACTCTAGGGGGGGAGGAAGTGTCAGGTACCTGGAGAGGGGAACAGGTAACCTGCATATTCAACTTCAAAGAGCTGGCAGCGGTTCAATTAGCGCTCCAGTTCTTCCAGAACAAAGTCTCCCGTCGTGTGGTTCAGATCAACTCGGACAACACCACAGCCCTGGCATACTTGAAGAAACAAGGAGGAACACCACTCCTCGCTCCCTGTTTTTCTCTAGCAAAAGAGATCCTGCTTTGGTTGGGCGAAGGAGAGAGAAGTCCACAATATTGACAAGATTCATTGCCGGAGTCGAGAACGTCCGGGCAGATCTCCTCAGTCGACAAGGGACAGTTATTCGCCAGACAGAGTTGGACCTCTTCAATCAAGAAGTATGCCAGGAACTGTGGGGTCTTTGGGGTGGATGCCCTTAGTGGACATCTTCGCAAAAACATCAAGGACGGCGAGACTTCCTCTGTATTGCTCCCCGGTTCTCGATCCGGGAGCAGTAGCAGTAGAACGCCCTTCTATGGGATATTGGACGGGCCTGGATCTCTACGCTTTTCCCCCCTTCAAGATCCTGGGGGAGGTGATGAGAAAATTTGCAGCATCGGAGGGGACGAGGTTGACCTTAATCGCCCCCTTTTGGCCCGCAGCGATCTGGTTCACAGAGGTGATGTTCTACCTAGTGGATTATCCGAGATCTCTTCGTTAAGGAGAGATCTACTCAAACAGCCCCACTTTCGAGAGGTACCACAAAAACCTCTCCGCTCTGAGTCTGACTGCGTTCAGACTATCCAAAAGTTGGCCAGAGCGAGAGGTTTTTCGAAATCAGTGGCTAAAGCTATCGCCACCGCAGGAGAGGAGACCATCATCAATCGCGGGTTTACATCGAAGTGGGCAGCCTTTAGAAGTTGGTGTAAGAGAAAAGGAGTTTCCTCTACCATACCTCTGTGAGCCAGATCGCCGACTTCTTGCTTTATCTGAAACAAGATCTAAAGTTGGCAGTGTCAACTATTAAAGGCTACAGAAGCGTTCTATCTGTAGTCTTTCGCCATAGAGGTCTTGACCTCGCTAACAATAAGGATCTCCATGATCTATTGAGATCTTTCGAGACGACCAAGGTACCACTACCGAAGCTACCTTCGTGGAACCTGGATGTGGTCCTAAAATATTTGATGTCAAATCGTTTTGAACTCTTTCATCTTCGTCTCTACGAGATTTGACGAAGAAAACTGTATTCCTAACTGCTCTGGCGACGGCGAAGAGAGTTACGAATACAGGCTATCAGCAACACGTCGGTTCAAAAGGGCATAATGCAGTCTGCTCTTTGAATATGTCGTTTCTGGCCAAAAACGAAAACCCTTCCAATCCGTGGCCTAGAACATTCGAGATCAAGGGTATGGCAGAGATCATTGGTCAAGAGCCAGAAAGAGTCCTGTGTCCTGTTAGGGCTCTTAGAGAGTATATTCGTAGAACGAAGGATTGCCGAGGTTCTGCAGAGAACTTATGGTGTTCGGTCAAGAGACCAAACATGCCCATGTCCAAGAATGCACTGGCATTCTTTTTAAGAAACACCATTAAAGAGGCGCACGCTTCTTGCAAAGACAGTGACTTGAAGATACTTAAAGTTAACGCGCACGAAGTAAGGGCTATTTCGACCTCAATAGCCTTTCAGAAAAACATGGCTCTTAAAGACATTTTAAGTGCTACTTTTTGGAGGAGTAACTCAGTGTTCGCCTCGCACTACCTACGGGAGGTGAGAACAACCTATGAAAGCTGTTACTCTCTCGGACCAATACGTCGCCGCAGACATATTTTGGGGGCAGGAGGTAGCACTCATCCTTTCCCATAGAAAAGGGTAGGTGAGTTTTTAATATTTGTATGTTTATGGTTGTAGGGTCGGCTGCCGAGTACAGTCGTCCCTTCCTTTAGCCTTTGGTATATGGGAGTTTGTTGTTAGGCTAACTTAGGTGGTGGTTTTGCCTCGTTGCCCTCGGAAGTATGGTCATGGTCTAGTCACATTGTGGTCCCGTCCCCGTTGACAGATCATCTAGAGCGCACCAAACTACATAGGTCACTACCTTGTTGGTAACTCTAGTGAAGCAGAAGCAGGCTTGGGTGACAGTAATCACGAAGTCAGCTATGCTAACAGGTAAGGAACCAAGATGTCAATCATATACATTTATATGTTTTCTAAAATCCTTTTTTCTGTCTCTCCCGACCGCCAAAGGTGGGATTCAAGCTATATATATATCTGACAGGTAAGTTTTCATGAACAAAATGATATTGTTAAGATACAATAAAGTTTGTTCATACGTTAACTGGCAGATATATATAATTTTAGTACCCACCCACCTCCCCTCAGGAGACAGTGGAGATAGAAATCTGATAGAAAATGGGAATAGTTCCTGATACCCGCCTCCCAGCGGCGGGAATGGGTACTAACCACCCTAACTCCCACTACGTGTGTCGTAAGTTTTAGAAATTCTGTCGGACTTCAGAGAATACAGCTATATATATATCTGCCAGGTAAGGTATGAACAAACTTTATTGTATCTTAACAATATCATATTGTAAAGGATCACTGTATACTTGTAGAACCATATGTGTTGATTCCTTTGATTGTAAAGGATCACTGTATACTTGTAGATGATCTGTGCAACAATTTGCATGCATATGGGCCACAGAAATGTGTACATTAGCTTTGTTCAGCAGTTTAGCCTCAACAAAAAGTATGGTGATAGTAGGGCAAGTCATTTAACCCTTTTGCTTGACTCTTGTAAACTATTATGTTTTTGGGAAGAGGCAGTGACTTGAGCAGTGGGTGTAAAAGTGTTTAGACCTTCTTTTGTTTGAAGGCAGGTAGCTCCAACATGTTTCAAGATAGACTGCTCAATTTTATTTCATTTTGCAGCTCAATGATCGTTCTATGTAATGGCATAAAAAATTCACCAAACTAAAATCTGTATAGGTGGAGTAATGAGTAAAATTTACGAGATATACAAAAAATGTACACTTCCCTCCAAAGAGAATTTGCCAAGAAACACTGCGATAGTCTCAAATTTTTTTTTATCCGTTAGCACACCTAGATAAATTACCTATTTATTGCAATGCAAAAAGTTATAATTACTATTAGAAAAATATGACAAGATGAATGACTGTAGCGTCAAATTTTCTGTAGGAAGAATAAGTCACACACTTGATACACTCGTAAAACTCTATACCTTTTTTTGGTTCAGAAGCAAAGCTCTGACAATTTTCAAGGTAGATTGCTCAGTTTCATTTAAATTTGCAGCTGAATAATTGGTCTATTGAATAGCTTAAAAAGTCCCAATAATAAGTATGCAAGTGAAATGAATATAATGTTATAGATATGGAAAAATTCAATACATGTAAACAAAAAAAATTGCCAATAAAACTATATTTGGTAGTCTTCATTTATTATCTGTAGTGCACCCAGATAATTACATACATATTGCGATGCAGAAGTTTTAATTATACCAAGGAAAATGAGGAAAAAATGGGTGATAAAGGAGCCCCACATTTCCCATAAAATATGTGGCTCTCTCTCTCTCTCTCTCTCATCACACTCTCTCTCTCTCTCTCTCTCGTCTCTCTCTCTCTCACACACACACACACACAACACCCCACACACCCCACACACACACACACACACACATATCTCTCTCTCTCTCTCTCTCTCTCTCTCTCTCTCTCTCTCTCTCTCTCTCTCTCTCCATGAAGGAAAGGGAAATGATGATCCTTATCTGCTTCTTTTTTCCTCCAACTTATATGACATCTGTATCAGTCATCTGCATGAGGTGCATTTTGCCTTAACTAGTACATTGAGTCAATTTGGGAAATTCCTGTGTTGTGTTTGGTTCATTTTTTATAATGGTAAACCCAATCTCTCTTTGAAGGTTGGTGATTTAATGCGTACTTTTTGTCCTTTGTTGAGTGTGGTATCTTCATCCTCAAGTACTATTCCATTTTTTTCCAATTTCACATAATATTGCCTTGGTTTTTTCATTTTTATTTTTTTCTAAATGGTTGGTAGCATTTGAAAGGTTCCTTCCTAGGTCTACTCTTATCAAGGCTTTTTGATAGAACTTGCAAAGGGTATTCTACAGCAAAAAAAAAAAAAAAAAACTCCAGTCATGGTCTGTTATTGGTAAGCAAGGGAAGCAGATTTTTTTTTTTTTTTTTTTTTTTTTTTTTTTTTTTTTTACTGTCTCTCTAGTTGGTTACCAGTAAATGCTGAATATTCCTATAAAGACTTGTGCTCTTGTATGTTTAAGCTGTGCCGAAGTTTTGGCCTGCTGTGGAATCTCACGAGTCTTCCAAGTCTAGTTATTGAAGGACCCATGAGGATGAAGTGCAGCCATGTTATAAACTTTTTAAAATTATTCCTAAACTGGAAACTGTTTATCTCTATCTGAGTTCCCCATGGGTTTCCAAAAATGCTTTTGTCCTAATTACGATTCAAATTTACCAAATGAGAAACACTTAAATTCTGACTGTAAGGTTACAAGCAATGAAAAGAAAGTGGAATTGTAAAAACAAAAAATTTAACAATTAAAGGTTTGGACAGATTTAAAAGAAGCCACTTGTTAATAAGTGGACTACATCCCAAAGTTAAAATGATTAGTCACCAAGTAACTGAAAACTTAGCAGCCTGTTGTTGTGGCTTCTTTGGTTGTCTTGGTAGGGACCCTTCATCCTTTTACTGTAAGAAATGTTGATTTGTTGCGGGTTGATCTCAATTGAATAAAGTGCAGATCCTGAAGTGTCTCATGCCCTGGGTCATAGTATGGTTGCAACGCAACAGGTGATGGAGAGCTGCCATGTGTTGATGATCGGAAAAACTGGGCCCACCAAGGAGCTCAAAATGAATCTCATGAGCTCCTAGCAATTTTAACTCAAATGCTATTTACCTCTTAGCAACTGGGTTGGTTTGTTAACCTCAATAGTTATTACTTTGTCACTTCTTTTGGATGTACTATATCATGTCATTTTCCATCCTATTTCATTTCCTTTTTACTCAATTTTCTTGATAATTAATACTTAGGCCATACTTTGCAAAAGTAGCTACAACAAAGCTCTGAGGACCAACATATAATTAATCTTAAGTCAGTATATTTATTTTTTAAATAAATCAGCTGAGCCATCAGTGATATATAGTGTACATACTAATATTTTCATATGTAAGGAAAGCAAATGTACCTTACACACAAGTTTGCATATACTTTTACTTTTATGTGAGTCCTTATGGAGAGATAACAAGTGCCACGATAATAGCTGTAATTTGTATGGGATTGTGTACTATTCCATTAAGTTAAACTTGTTAAAATTTAGAGGAATCTCAGAATTTATGAGAGATTATTGGTTCCCTGATCAGTCATCCAAGAATGGTTTATACTTGGCTTCCTTTAAACCATGATGGTTGGCTTAGTGGTTTTGCGGGAGAGCAGATATCACCAGTTGAACTCCCATAAGAACTGTAATGTTTTATCTGATTGCATTTGATAGTCTTTCTGAGTTTAGGTGTGTTTGGTTATTGAAATAAGTGTCTGAAAGTGGCCAAGAATGAATTTTTGTTTTATTTCAAGGGAAAGGGGAAACTCATACATCAACATGACTTAATGCATATCTATAGTCCATTGTGAGGGGTTCTAGTACTTTGGATATTGCAACTTCATTTTGTTGCTGCAGTTGATTGGCCATCAGAACAGTTTCAGTGATTGTTCTAAATACAGTAGAGTTTTGGTTAGCTATTCATTGCTGATAAGCTATTTCTTTGCATGTATGGTAAATTCCCTTGTTGTAGCCTTTTGTCAAGATAAGAATGTGAAGGAATTGCATGAACAAGTTAATATATATACATACAACAGCAATTTTTCTTTGGTTTTCCAAATATTACCTTTTGTCAACATGAATGTACATTGCCATGATTTATGTCATTGCCACTGATGTATCACAGCCATGAAAATCCTATCTTGCCAGGAAGATGAAGCAAGGTTCTTACAAAGAATCCTCTTTATTCTCATATCTTATGGAGTGTTGTTATTTACATTACTTACATTTCTTTAAAAAAGCTAAAAAATTAAGAAATGTGGTAGATATGAAAAGCATCAACATACATCTATCCCAAGATGGCCATTATACAGCTTTACTCAATTAGTCTTAGGTAATGGAATGCATATTTTCTGTTAAGTTAGATTTTAATGATAATTAGATTTCATGTGCACCTGATTGCAAAATCAAATGTTCTATTTTATACTATTTTCAAATCATTATTTTTAAACTATGGAGGGAAAAAAAGTAAATGCAAAGAAACAGATTTGTAAGATTGAGTTCATGGGAAGTAAACTTTTGCAAATGAAAATGAACCCTTAAAGTTGATTGATACAAGGAAATCTAGAAGAATAAAAGTAGGAATTTGGTAAGGACTATTTTTTGTAATAGAGGTTAAGGAAATTATATATAACCACAAATTTTTAAGAAAACAAAATTTTACAAGATTGCCATTTGGCCAGCCATAGCCATATGAGAACTGATAATCAGTTCAGTGGTCTGGTTAAACTATGTTGATAGTATAAGATTGCTGTGTGATTTAACTGTTAATTGAATGACTAGAGGTGCATATTCTGATGCTTATTCTTTTAAATAAGGATTGTTTCAAGGTTAACAGTACCTGCCATCTATTTGAGTTTGATTAGAATCTCTTTCACTCCAGTGCAGGGCTTTTTTTCCCTTTTTTGTTAACATTTTGACCATTTTACTGTTGAGCTAGTAGGGGCAATTCCAACTTCAGTTGGTCACGCAGTACTACTTTCTCATTTATAGTACTTTATTGAAAATCCAGTTGTCCTTGGATTGCATGCTTTGGGAAATTTCTTTCTCTTGTCAAGTTTCTTTGCTATTATGCTTTCGTTTTCCCAGACTAGAGTTTTCTTAGGCTTACAGTTTCCAATCTGCTTCCCTATTGATTTAGCCCTTCCTTTTTCATATATATTGGTCCTGTACCGGGTGGAGAAAAGTGCAAGTTGCCCATCTCATTTGCATCTGCATTTACAACATTTCATGCCTTTACAAAGATCACTGGATTTAATCTTCTTGGTATTTGACCAGACCATACCCACACATTGAAGGTCCTTCAGTAAATAAAAAAAAAATTAGTATATGTATATATATAAGCTTAATGTGCAAAATCAACTAATATGAGTATCTTTAGATGAACGTATATAGAATCGTAGGTTCCTTGACAGTACCAGTTGCTGTACTATTCTATGATAAAGGCAAAAAACTAAAAACCTATTAGAGTAACGAGCTCCATACAGATTAGATTGTGACAAATCGCAAATACTATTTTGGAAAACCCATCTTGTGCCTTTTAGTGCCATCCCTCTGTGCAGCAGAGCTCAGTTGCACCAACTTGTAACTGTCAAGATCCAAATTCCCTCTCCTATAACACCCTGGCTACCAGTTTTGCTTTCTTGGCCTCCTGATCTAGATAATGTTGAATGACAACGTTACAGAAGGCAATTGATGACCTTTCATTGTCAACAAGATAAATTTGCATCCTCCAAGAAGGGAATAAAGGTTTCGAGTGGAGGAATGCACTGTTTGTTACACCAAGGAATGAGTCAACTGCTTTACCTGGTAAAGTGAAGAGGAAGGTAGCCAACAGGATGGTGATACATGCTGTAGCAACCTCCAGAAACTCTTGGGGACTGTTGGATAACCTCTAAGCATGAAGGCAAAGCTACTTAGGTGATTGAGAAGTATGTGGAAGTGTGGCTGCTTCAGAAGATTGCTCCAGTTGAGAAGAGGCCTGTGAGATCTAAAGTTCTGAGGGAATAAAGGTGAAGGATGTATGCTTGTCATAAAGATGTTACTTTTTATATCAACTTGAAAACCTCATCCATCAAAGTAAATCTTTACCTGTAGATCCTGAAAAATAAATATCTGCATGTGCATTAGAACATATGTTCTGATGTTCTCAGTATTTTCATGACAATTTTCTGATACTGGTATATCATAGTCAATGGGTGTTTCTTAATAAATTAATATTAGCAGTCTTTTATTGCATTTGCTGTCCTGATAAAATATCTCTTGCAGTTTGGTCTTTTCTAAAAGTCGGTCTTTTGAGCTAATTTTGCTTAGCTTTCAGTCTATGGTACAGTATTGTATGTACTATTGCATTGAAATCACAATCTACAGTACAGTACTCTACTAATTTTTTTTTTCCATATTTTATTTATGGCAACTTTTAATTCTGTTAGAAATTAAATCTCTCGATTTCACTGTTTAAAACATTGTTCATTAGGGTACATATTTTAAATTCATTATATTTCCGTTTTCATTCATTGTCGTCATAGCACTGAATGACTGTGGGCCCTAGTGCTTGGCTTTATGCCAAAATCCCATTCCATTCCAGTGCTCTACTATGGTAATGATAGGTGTGCTGGAATTTATAAGCGTATTTTGCTGGCTAACAAGTATTTTAGATTAATACAGATGTTCAAAGAAAAAAGTTGAGTAAATTAAAATAGTTTTCATGACAATATGGGGCATGGCAGCAGAAAATGTATGCATGCAGCATGTCAGCCTTTTATACTCAAATTTTGAAACATTTTATCTGTTATATGAAATTATATGCAGATATTTTCAGGTATATAGGATGGGATTGTAGGTGAAGAGGTATCGTGGGTTTGAAGATGTGGTATTCAATATTTTTTTTGGCTTTAGCTAAATGTACATAAACTTGTGTTCTAGGCCTAAATTTTTCCATTCTATTTAGGAATGCATGTCAGAAAGTATAGGGGACTTGGTTCTTGGCAGTTGTGAAAATGGTTGTCATGTACAGTGCAAGTTATTGTATTGTATTGTTTTAATGTGAAAATATCTTTTGAATGAATAGTTTTTCTTATGTGGATATAAGAAAATGAAGGTTAGTTGTACTTCTCTCCCATCTTTGGTGAAATTGGTTTCTGTCGGGTTTTTTTAAGTTATGGAATTTACAAGAGCATTTGTGAGCTCATTCATCTATGTATTATATAGTAGTTTATAGTTTGGGTATTGAATGTTGGTTGAGGGTTTCCCTCTTTTCATTTGGTGTTCTGGTGTTTGTATTTTTTGTACGTATTTGTTAAAGTTGGTGAAGAACAATTTGGAAGCCTATCAGATAGAGGCATGAATTTTTTTATTGGTTTTTTATTTATTGTCCTCGTAAATCACATGTGATAATAGTTCTCCAAGATATTTTATATGAAGGTAAATTTTACATTGCTCGAGCTATTTTTGTTTTTTGTTGAGATTACATACTGCGTTGATTTATTTCTGCACTAAATAAAAGTTAATCTGACTTTGCTTAACAAATCTCTTGGCATGTATAGCTTGCTTTTGCAATGGATCTGACTGAACAAGTAACTGATTTGGCCAATCAGGGTTTTCGTGGATTGGCTGGATGGGTTGCATGCTTAATTCCATGCTGTATACCCTGGTAAAATCCCAAAGCAAATTGTGAATCATAGATTTGCATATGTAGTGAATAACCTAACTTGGTACAGTAGTACTTCCGAAGGGAAAAAGGAAAAAAAAGTTTTTGGTATCCCTGGCCCCTCCCCTCTCCTTTGATATACATAGTTTAGAAAAAAGTTTACTGTGGATAAGTTCAGTGAACATAGCATCTTGAAAACTCCAGTGTTGGGGTATAGAGTAATTAGAGGGTACCATGGGTTTGGTAGACTTGAGTGTACATCAAGTATAATCTACATCATGCATATGGTTTGAGTGAGTGTTGAGAGAGATTATGAGAATGTAAATTGGTTTTCAACATATATCTTTTTGTAGTCTCAAGTCATGAAGAGAGACAAATTAGTTTCTTATTTGGCTGAAGCTGTATTTTTGGAGGGTGTGAACGCTTAGTTTTTTTGACCTGACAGTTTCATCACAATTCGGCATCATGTATTTTGTGTTTGTTTGCAACAGTTACTTTTGAACTGACACAGTTTCGTCACAATTCAGCATCATGTATTTTGTGTTTGTCTGCAACAGTGCTAGCTTTTTGAAATTTTGTGGAATAAATAAGAAAAGATTGGAAATGTTTTATATTTGAATGCTTTTTTTGTTTTTTCCTGGGTAACTTTTAGCCATTCACCCACAAGCTAAGATTTATGGATGTATGGAAAGCGTATTGTTTGATGAGGCATTCAGGCTGTATTATTTCAGAATGCAATATTCTTTGCTTCTGTATTTACTGGATCATTTCATGTCTAATAAGTAAGGTATTTCATCATTGAAGTTTATCAACACCCACTTTTTGTGCAATTACCCATGCCCCTCAAGGTCTTTTGAATCAAAAGTATTCCTGTTCGGACTTATATTTTTCAAAGTTTATATTATGGAAATGTTATATAGTTGTAGGTTAATTTAGTGAGTTTTATATATAAAATGTGTTTATCATTGTTTGGGAGGAGCAGTTTTGTTTATTCCGATATCTTTAGCAAACTTTTTGGTTTATTCTTTTATCCTTGTTAACCAATATTGTTGTAATGTTAGTTTGTAGTTCCATTGTCAGTTATATAAGATCAAAACTTTAGGGACCAGGACTACAAATCCTTTATTTTATAAATCTTATTTTTAGATTTTCTATAAGATTCTATATCTTAATTTGTACTACATATCGTTTTGTTAGCAGTCAGTAACTTCTTTATGTCAACAGGTTCCTAGAAAATATCAGTAATGGATGTTTTAAAGAACTGACAAAAAGGTCTTGGGAAGGAAGGTTATTCTTGCCTTTAATGAGTGAATATGGTCAGCATTAATCTTGTGTTTCTATATACATATATTGAATGTATGGAAGAAATCTTAGGAGCTGTACCCTGCTGTGAAATATTTTCCTTTTTTATCAGTTAGGATTTTTGGGGGGGCAGGGGTTGGTTGTTGGAAGGGAAGGGGAGGGGTAGGTCTCAGTGTGAAAGGTAAACACCTAATAGCTATAAAAAGAAATAAACCACTATACACTATTGGGAGTGTGCAAGGAGAATGTGTGTGGTCTAGTGTGACACAAAGTGTGTATACTCAAGTATTTAATATCTGATATACACATGCTGATGAAAATTTATATCACATTCTGGAGGTCCCACAGGGAGAGTAATTATTATCAAACTGCATTAAATCAGATTTTTTTTAAATTGGCAAATTTATCATTGTTTTTATACTTCCTGTGACAAAAAACAGTGTAGTATTTTAAGAGAAAAGGTCATATAAAAATAAAAAATTGTTTACATTAAGATAATGCTGAGAAAAGTTTACTTGTAAACATTTATTTTTACTCTTTAAATGTACAGTGTATATAAATTTCTCTGTATTGTGTAATGCTAATGATATGTAGCATGGTGTTAGTGAATTTTTTTTTACTATGATTCTGTTATGGAGAATTCCCTGATTGTTAGTATATTTTAATATACTACAGGAGAGTGGTTTTCCTCCACCTAGTACTATTCTTTTAACTTGCAGTAATATTGAGTTGGACTTTATATGGTATATTTGTTCATATACAAAACAAACCTTCGGTCTTAACATTAGGATAATACTAGCGCCAAGCTGGAAACTGGTAGGATTAATAAAAAACTAGTGTAATCCAGGGACTATTGGCATCTGTACCAGGTCACAGGGTATTGTAGTTCCCAGAATGCCCCAGGCGTCCTGTGACCTATCGGTTACT
Organism: Macrobrachium nipponense; assembly: GCF_015104395.2. Taxonomy (NCBI): domain Eukaryota; kingdom Metazoa; phylum Arthropoda; class Malacostraca; order Decapoda; family Palaemonidae; genus Macrobrachium; species Macrobrachium nipponense. The sequence goes on along the minus strand of NC_087217.1, from coordinate 53,889,231 downwards.
TTCCTACCGCCTTTAAAATAGGACGTGATTACTTTCTATGTGTTTAAAGCTGGTTTAGTTTGCCTGTTTAATTCATGTTTTCCTTTTTTCTTTCTCTGGGTAATCTCAGTGTGGGTGTGATCTGCTAGGTGTGTGTGTATGTTGTGAGATATGGAGAGTTTTGCTTCACCAAGGGAAATTTCTTCAGGATCTCACAAGAGACAAAGGAAATGCCCTGAAGTGAGTGGATTTCCTTGTTGAAGATTTTTAACATCGTTGTCTGTGGATCCTCATCCAACGTGTAGCAGGTGCAGAGAAAACGTATGTACTTTTACTAGTCCTTGTTCAGTTTGTCGTGGTTGGTCGGTGTAACAATGGATGAAGTTTTATGGGAAAGGCCAGTACAAAAGAAAGGAAATGCTGCCATCTTTGGATGATTCATTAGACTGCTCCATATGTTTCGTCACCCGGCTTTGATGTTTCCCATACCCCTTCAGCTTCTTCTAATGATTAACTGATAGGTCACGGGACACCAGGGGCATTCTGGGAACTACAATACCCCGTGACCTGGTACAGATGCCAATAGTCCCTGGATCACACAAGTTGTTTTATTAATTCTACTGGTTTCCAGCTTGGCACTAGTAGTATCCTAATGTTAAGACCTCAGGTTTGTTAGTTATGAAAAATACAAATTGATTAAAAACATGTCATTTTTTATGGAGCATTGCAGTATCCCTTTCCATAGATCATTTGTCCTTTTGTGACATCAATACAGGGGTACTTTTTATCGTGTACTGAACTTTGCCAGAGTTTTCCCTCCCTAGCCCCTTTTGGAATTTTACCTTTGGAAAACCTTGCTTGTTCAATTAAGTCACAGAAGAGCCATGTGTCAGAGTAGCAAGTAAATATATGCCAGAATTGCTTGTTAGACCCCATGAGTTGAAGTGAAGAGTGTGGTTAATGGTTGCCCTTTCCAGCTTGTATTTGCCAGTTTTTGTTATTTTTTTTTTTATTATTATTATTATGGAAGGCTTAAAAAGTTTCTATGGAGTATGTAATCATTCGGTGAAAAAGAATGCAGTGCTGTATTTGTTGCATTTTTTGTTGCCTTTGTGTTAACGTAGCTCTCATTTCTAAAGTCTCGTGTATTTTACATATACAGTATAGTATTCAGAATATTTCAAGCCTCTGGATTTTCATTTACTTGCTTTAGTATTTTTATTACTTTTATTTGCATTGTAACTTTCAAAGATATGAAATTTTGCTGCCTGCTGTTGAGAATTTTCATAGATCAGTACCTTTTGTTTAAATTCAGTCTTTGTTGAGAAAAGTGAAGTAGGAATTGGTAGAAGTTCTGGTATTGATGACTTAGCAAAATCATTTGCATGCAATTCATTGGATATCATTTTTACAAATCATGTCAATATCAGCATTGTTGTTTAATTTAATTTCTCCTCTTGTTTGTTTTGTTTTTATCATTTCAGTTGTAACTGGAGTTGCCCATTCTTGTCTTCTTCTTATACTTAGGCAAGTGGTTCATGGTTTATATTTTTCATTTTTAATATAATTAGCTTAGCAAGAGACATAGTGTAGTTGAAAGTAGCCTGTCTTATTAATGTTGCTTTTTTGCTTTAAAACTGAAATTTTTTGGTTGATGATTAGCATATACATGTATTTAAGTGCCTCTTGATTTAAATCTCATGATCATTGTACATTAATTACTTCAAAAAGAATCTCACTATTGGACTTTGACAGTCAGCTGGTGAAATTTGTTCAGCAAAGTCAGAAAGGCATTAGCTGTTTGTTGCTACCTGTAGAGGATTTCATTGCCTGTTTTTGTGCATGGCTTTGCTAATCTAAAACCATGTTCAGTTCATATTTTATTTATATTTATGTAATTTCTTGGGAATTATCTTGAAAATTTTAACCAAAGCATACTAGCGATTTATCTACTTGGTATTTTGAAATTGCAAACTGACTTACACTGAAGTGAATGTGTTCTAACAGAGGTTACTAGATACTGAAATATGTTTACACTTTGGTAATGAGAATTTTGTATAGAATATCATTCTGACTGAAACCATCGCATTATTTGTTAAATACTGAATACAACAGTGATGAAATTGTGATAAATTTTGAAAAGTAATCAACAAGTAAGTTTGAAAAGGAATCACCTGATGTTTAAAGAAGTATACTTTTTAGAAAGTCTCCTGAATCACAATTTTTGGGCATGTATAATAAATTTGATAGTTGTAGGAATCAGTGGAATTGTCCAGTCATAAGCCCTTTTCCACATTGAGTTACGTGATTTTTCAAGTTGTAATTAAGCATGAAATGTAATAGCCTCTTGATGCTTGGTATGCGGTGTGCGGTTGACAGATGATCAAGTATTTTGTAAGTTATCATTTCATTGATTCCTCAAACTGATATGTTTCATTCTTAGCCACCTCACTAAATTTTCTCCCTCAATCTAGTAATGTGTAAAAAAAGAATTAGACAGCCCAGGCAGCTGGGTTGGAAAAGGTTGGACGTTACATTGCTTAAAAGGTTTTGTGAGTGTGGCCACGTCATATTTTAAAGGCATTTCCCAGTGTGGTACCTTTGTTTTCCCATTTATCAGCCTAATCCACCATGTGTTAGCAGGAATTGTTGTTTATGGCATTCAACTCAATACAGCTCATTGAACTTAACAGTAAGGAAACATTTATCATCACTCTCTAACTACATCTTCAATATTTTATGTGAGGGTTGTAAGGGGATATTTTCTAAAGGAATGGTTTAGGTGTTTGTGAGATAATTGTTATACATTTCCACTAGTCTATTTCACATAATTCTTTTTTGTATTGCTGTATGTAGAAGTTCAGCAGTGTTGAATTTAGGGAAAGAAAACAATTTGAGTTATGGAAATTAGTAGTGAGTCCCGTCAGTAGTGATTATCACATAAGTGTGCTTCAGACTTCTAGCTGCCATGGTTTTTATTATCCCAGTTTTTAAATTGTTTTCATTGCTATTGGAAAAGTAGCCAGTGAGTCTTTTTACTATGGTATTAGGCTTTGATTGTGTTAAAGCAAATTACACAATACAAAAGCCATTTTCAGTCATCATTATATAGAAACCATACTCAAGTTATCACCTTGATATTGGTTAATGGTAGGCCAGTCATACTTCTTTCCCATGGTCTGGAAGGCTTTGAGTTGTGAACATTAAGGAAGATGATTGTGTCTGATGGAAATACTCAAAATGAAGGTTGGTCATAATGACAGCTTTTAAATGTTTGTTGAAGTTGTAAAAATGGCTTGGATGTGGTTGAAGAAACGGTTACGTATGTACTGAGGTTAAGTTGCTAATGCCACATTTGAAATTTTATAGGAAGGAATATTTGTGAATTACAGAAGTGCTCAGTTCCAGTGTAGTGTGAATGTTAAATAAGAAAACACTGAGGCTATTGTTTGAATTTTCATGTGTGGACCTGTATGTTTTTGTGATGTATGATGTTACTATTAAGTCATTTATCTTTTGTAAACTCTTGTAACAAGAGCATCATGTATATTCGACAGTTTGAGTAATTGTTAGATATAAGTTTATAGATGAGTGAAGTGTTAATTGTATGGAATTACTTGTATAGTTTTTTAGAATTTTGCCAAAAAATGTACTGTATTTCTAGAAAACCAAACTAGACTTATGGAACTACATTTTATGATGATAATGAATTATTTTTGTGGTCAGGTTATTATTACTGTATTTTTGTTTAGTAGTTCAGCCAGACAGATAATACAGAATTTTAGACTAATGGGTTACCAAGAGGATTAATGCTTTACTGTTAAAGTTGTACAGTATGGGAGCATTACGTGGTAATTTATGGATTGGTATACCATCTACAGATAAGTGGTAGTTTCTTCTGGGATTAAAGGAAACACAGTGGCTATTCTCTCTCTCTCTCTCTCTCTCTCTCTCTCTCTCTGGGTGTACTCATGAAAGTGGAAGCTGCTAGCGTGTGTCCTGTATGGAGAGTATGTTTATGAGAATTGCTCAGCTGCTTATAACATTCAACCTTCATAAATTACCATTTCATAAAATGGTGACCATTTGAATTATCTATCAGAGTATTACAAGACCACACACACACATAGTGGGGAAGAAAATTGGAGCCAAAGAAGTAGGAATGGAATAGCTATGTGAAAATCACAGTAAACTAGAATGGAAGATTCTACAAAGTTCCTGTACTACTACCTAGAATTGCTTTAACCAGATTGGTTAGAGGTCATAGCCATTCTGTCCTGGGGACCTAACCTTAATGTTGATGTTTTATATAGTGAAGTCTTTTGGTTAATGTAATTTACAGAGGGGAATTCCATTTGAACAGATGGAAACTTGAACTCTCCCTTCTATTCTACGTACGTACTATTGTTTTAGCAAGTGCTCTAAGGTCTTTTGGATGAATCCAGAAACATAGGTTGCAGAAGTGTGTGGAGAAGAGTAAGTTTTTTTTATGCAAAATTTCCTCATTTTCATTTGAATTGTTGTATAATAGAAAGTTTTGTACAGTATCAGATAATTGGGCATATTAGAGGTAATTGTCAGCTGTTAGAATTAGTGTTATTTTTTTTTTTTTTTTTTTTTTTTTTTTTTTTTTTTTTTTTTTTTTTTTTCCACTAACTTGTACATGGATGTCTTATTATTTTGTGCTGTGGTTGATGTGATGTATGTAAAAAGTAATTCCTTTTTGTATGTTTGTTTTAGAATTAATCTTTTATCTGTCAATCTAGTGAAATGGTTGGAAGTGAGAATTAGGTAATTTTGTTTTAGAATTAATCTGTTTTCTTTCAAATTGGTTGGAAGTGAAAATTAGGTCATTTTGTTTTAGAATGAATCTTTTATCTTTCAAACTAGTGCCAATAGTCCTTGGATCTCACAAGTGTAATTTTAATTCTACTGGTTTTCAGCTTGGCGCTAGTAAATCCTAATGTTAAGACCTCAGGTTTGTTAGTTATGAAAAATACAAATTAGTTACAAATTTGGTATTTTAGAATTAATCTTTTATCTTTCAAACTAGTGACATGGAAGTGAGAATTAGGTCATTTTAAACTAGACAGTTGAGTAGACAATATGATCTTTAGCTTAAGGATAGAGTAGACCAACTTTCAACAGTGTATTGTACTTGGGAAATACAAGGTTTATTGCTAGGGAAAGGTATGATTATCATGAACCCTTATCGGGCTTCGTTTTGGTTTGTGTTGATTCACTTTCCTCACCTTAAGATCAGTAGTGTAGTATTGATGTAGTTGTCATTTAAGGTAATCTTCTGTTCCAAAAGAATTTTTAGCTCTCATTGTTTTTATTTTTATAATATTTAGTTTTATATTTTATTTACTTTTTTTTTTATTGTGATAAGGTTTTAGACACGCTGATCGCATTAGTTAACTAAGATTTTGTAACATTCATTTCTTGATAGTATTTGAACATTGGAGAAATTTAAGGATTTTTTTTTATTGCCTTTGTTAGAAGCTTTACTGTCAGTTATTTAGCTGTCATTCGTCCAAGGGTAGTGGTTGAAGGTGTAACGTAAATAAAATTTTGCTCGATATGTAGTATTTGTTTCTTTATGGTGGTGTTTGTCTTTCTGAGTTGACAAATTTTTTTTTACTTATATGTTTAGTAAATTTCCATGTAGGTACAAAATTGCAGCTGAGTATTGTGCCTTAAGATGTATATTTCATTGTTTTTAGAACATTACTTTCTAGTTCATTAAGATGAATAAGTAAAAGTTGACTGTATTAATAGGTTAGTGTCTTCACTTTCTTGATATTAGCTCTTTATTTGTATGAGATGCTTGTGCTAAGTAAATTGTAGACTTTATTATGTGGTTGTGTTTGAATTCTTCATTAACCCATGGTGTGTACATTTAATCACATAAAAAGGCTTCTTTTTCTATCATTTTTCAGAATACCAGTTCCCAGTATTGCTGTAAAGTAAGCATAACTTATTTCATAGAAAACAGTAGTTATTGAGCAATCCTAAATTCTGTGCTTATTGAAAATATGTGTAGATGATGCAAGTTAGCTGTAGCTTGCAATCTATTGCAGTCAAATTGATGATGGAGTGTTAGAGAGCTCTAACTGTATAGGATAGGGATTATGGCTTTATTTAATCAGTAATTTGCCTTTGACTTGACCACAGATACTCTTTAGGCAGGTGGGTTATTATTCAGTATGAGCTAACAGCAGTAATTTAAGTGCAACTAGTCTCTTGTATTGACATTGTCAGTAATACCCACTTTGATATTTGTCAGTAATACCCACTTTGATATTTGTCAGTAATACCCACTTTGATATTTGTCAGTAATACCCACTTTGATATTTATTTCATAACCTTATTTTAGTCAAGAGGGACTTCACTATGCAGAAGTAGGTATGCAGTTTTGTCTTTAATTAGCAGTCATAAAGAAGGCAAATATGTGATTGGTATCATGGCCAGGTTTTAAATTTAGGATTAATGACCAAGATATTGTTAGATTTTTTAAAACGATTTAAAGTGTTGTATGTATATATAAAGTAGTGATTAGACTGGTTACTCAGTTTTGTCATAGATTAATACAGTATTTATAAGGAAGCAAATCTTTAATTTACATCCTATCCCAAAATTTTGAATTTAGCATTGTTTATGATCAGGATTTTTAGATAGAATAAGATTTTAAAAAAGGAGTGTTCTGTTAAAGACTTAAGATATAAATTAGCAACTTAATATTGATTGCTCTGTTTTGAAAGGTGTATAATTTTTTATGTATATATAGATGAATAGGGTAACTAGTACAGAAATAAGATTTCTATAGTCCCACAAGGCTTCTAAAGCTTTTATGTAGTACATGCAAGTATGCCGTATTTGTGGGAAAACAAGCTCATACTTGCTCATGAAGGTTTACATTATGCTCTAGAACCATGATATGGCTTTAGACAGTTCATGGATAATTGAGGGGGATCATTACAATGGGTCCTTCCTGGAAGGAAACAAAAAGTTAAGCCCTTTTAATGCGGAAAGTTTTATTCCAGAGATCATGGATTATACACTATCCTTAATGCAAGTTGTTGTCTGGTATGTCATTCATTTATTGCTGGTTTGTCTATGAAAGCTGACAATTTTAGAATGATTGGGGAGTGATTATACTAGGAAGTTTTCTTTTATGAAGCAATATGTTATTTGTCAGGTCTTTGGTTTTAAAAAGAACATCATAAGATCTTTGGGATGCCACCATATGAAACACTTGTATTGACATATTTTATAGTAAGTGCTGATTTATTTCTAGATTTAGTGAGAAATTATGGAAGTCCTATTACTATAATTGTGTACTAATGTTTCAGAAAGAATCCATGGTAGTATTTGATTAAAGAAGCTTCATTCTAGTAACTGCCAGGTTGTGGAATCTACTTGTCAGTCAAGTTAATATCCAAAGCTTTACAGTACTTTCAAAATACAGTAGTATGTGGGGAGGGGGAGTCATCTTCTAAAGTAAAGCCAGAAAGTTTCACAATTGTCATCAATTATGTATTGTCCATGTTTTGTTTAGGCTTGTTCTTTCCAGTGCATATCCTTTCCTTACTAAACCACCTCCAATCAGGCTTTTGGTTTGGCTGTAGTACAGTAATAACCCAAACATTCTTTTGAAGAAATTGTCATGGCAGTGCCATAAACCTTATTATGTATCACCCATTTTTCATGATTTACATGATACCTTGTCAGAAATTTCCTGTGTTAATTGTTATTTCTTTTAAATTGCTCTTTGTACGATATAGGGCCCTCATTATGTTTTGTTAAGCATTATGATTTTTTTTCAGTACTTTCATGCTATGTTGTTCAGTACTTTCATGCTTTTTTTTTTCAAAATGAAGAGTAAAATATTAAAAGTTACTAAAATGTAGACAAAAAATCTTAATATATATTTTTTCTCCCTTAGGACTCATACTTAACATTGCTGAATATCTGTTTTCCTTCTTATTCTTGAGTTGTGTTTGTTCCTGGAAGATTTTAGAAAAAATTTTTTTCATACCCATTCAATTTATAAAGTTGAGGCATATACTTTATACCGTCTTGATCATAGGAAGATTGTTTGAGGGAGTAATAATGGTTATTGATACATATATTTAATAGCTTTTTGTTCTTCTTTTCAGGATGGGGATAGCGAGGGAGACAGTGGGTTTGTGACTCCGGACAGTACTACCAAGGAAAGAGTATCACGGTTTATAGAAGGGGAAGATGTTCTATCACACGGCAAAGATGGTCTCTTTTATCTTGGCATCATTGTAGTGGTAAGATTTTTTTATTTATTTATTATTGTATGCAAGCCATGGACAAATTAAGGCAAAGGGAGACAAACTGAGTGGTGTGTGCCTTTCCATTTTTTTTATGTGAAATATTTGTCTGACATTACTCAAGGCTTTTTTTTTTTCTTTCTTTTTTTATGTTAAATCTTTGTATGACATTACTCAAGGCATTGAAACCATGGACTTGCTCACCCTATTACAAAGAAAATGGATTGCTTTAATCCACTTCTTTTTACCAATACCATAGCCCCCTGTCCAAGAAAATTCAGTCAGTCCTCAGTTCATTCTCCTCAGTCATTTATTTTGTGCTGATGGCCACCTCTTTTCACTAACACCACAGCCCTGTCCCCAGAAACTTTGTTCCTCATTTCATTCTTCTCAGTCATGTATTGTGTGCTAATGGCACTAACACCACAGCCCGTCTTCAGAAAATTCACTCCTCAGTTCATTCTTGTCAGGCATTTATTTTGTGCTGATAGCTTTTAACACTACAGCCATCTTCAGAAAATTCAGTCCTTGTTTCATTCTTTTCAGTCATTTATTTTGTGCTGATGGCCACCTCTTTTCACCAACACCACAGCCCTGTCTTCAGAAAATTCAGTCCTTGGTTCATTCTTCGCAGACATTTATTTTGTTGATGGCCCTTCAAAGACAGTAGAAGACAAAAGATGTCTTTCAGTATATCTTTTCTCCTTGTGCTCCTCCAATACAGACATATATGGAATTTAACTGTCACCCTTTCTTATATGCCATACCTAAGAGTTTCTTGTTACCCAGTATTCTTTTATCTTACACTTTAAGTCAAACTCTCTTTTTGGATTATCAAATGTTTACTACAACATTTCCAGACATGCAGCCTATGTTGTTGATATTTTTGCATGTTATGATGGTTAGCGCCGAATGACCTTAGGGATGGTGAGAGTCTTATCATCCCTCTTGATATCTAATGATTTGGTCATCTGCAATAGGGCCTGTATATATATATATATATATATATATATATATATATATATATATATATATAATATATATATATATATATCTATCTATCTATCTATCTATCTATCTATCTCTATATCGATATCTATATCTATAAGATATATATGTAATAATATATATCTATATATATATATATATATATTATAATATATACTATATAAAAATTATATTATATATATACTATATAGATATATAATATATATCTATAATCTATATCTATCTATCTATATATATATCTATCTATATATATATATATATATATATATATATCTTATATATATATATATATATATATGATATACAGTATACACACACACACACACACACTTTAACACTAGTTCTTGTTGATGGTGCAACATTGCTCTTTTTCCTATTTTTTATGATGATTTTCAAGTGTCTAATGTGACTCAGATATACTAGTTCTCTCATAGCCCCCCCCCCCCCCCCTCCCCACACACCCTCATAAAGGTACTTTTATGTTATTATAAAGGTTTAGTTTATCCAGACCTCTGAGCCGAAATAAGGTAATTGGTCTCTTCTCACTTAAATGTCAATGTATCTTGCCTTGTTCTAGTTTTCACTTATTTAAAAACAGGTCCTGTAGAGAAGCCAATCTAGAATAGAAATTTTACTCAGATTCAGTAAATATTATAATACTAAGCCCTCTTGTAACAACTTCCTCTGGATGACCTCTTCTATTCATACTTTTGCAGACAATTCAGCCTCCATTGAAATATTCCAACAATTTTTTATTGCCCTTTGTCTTTTAGTTCTGATCTTAAGATCATATCTGAATGGATATTCCAATATAGTTAGGTTTATTACCATCAAGAAAGCATTCTTAAGTGTTTTTCCATCTTCTCTCACATCCAACTTTCCTTTTCCCAATATTGTAACTATATTAACCCTTGAACTCCGAAGCGGTATTTTAAAAATCGTCTCCCGTATGCCGGCGGCATTCGCGAGTGAGCGCCGAAGCGGTTTTTTTTTTTTTTTTTTTTTTTTTTTTTTTCAAATTACAGCACGCTTAGTTTTCAAGATTAAGAGTTCATTTTTGGCTCCTTTTTTTCATTGCCTGAAGTTTAGTATGCAACCATCAGAAATGAAAAAAATATCATTATCATATATAAATATTGGGATATATGACAGCGCGAAAAAAGAAAATTTCATATATAATTGTATACAAATCGCGCTGTGAGCAAAACGGTTAAAGCTAACAAGTTAATTTTTTTTTCGTTGTATTGTACACTAAATTGCTATCATTTTGGTATATAACACATTGTAAAACGATCAAGGCAACACAGAAAATATTATCACAAATGATGCATGAATTCGTAATGCGCGGACATAAAAAAAAAGATGTTTTCAAAAATTCACCATAAATCAAAATATTGTGCTAGAGACTTCCCATTTGTTGCAAAATGAAGGTAATTGATTGAATATTACTAGGCTGTAAGTGTTGTAGCTTACAATTGCAGTTTTCGATCATTTTGGTCGAGTTAAAGTTGACCGAAGGACGAATTTTTTCTATTTATCGTTATTTATATGAAAATATTTCAAAACTGATAAAAGCTACAACCATGGGTTGTTTATTGTTGTATTCTACATAAAATTACGCACATTTTCATATCTAAAACTTTATGTAACGGCTAATTTAAAATGGTGCAAACATTACGACAATCGGACGGAAAAAATTTCTGATTTTTTCCGGAAGAGTTACCGCACGGACGTAGGGATTTTTTTTTTTTTTTTTTTTTCTCTCTCTCATAAATTTACCATAAATCAAAATATTGTGTTAGAGACTTCCAATTTATTGCCAAATAAAGGTAAATGATTGAATATTACTAGAATGTAAGAGTTTTAGCTTACAATTGCGTTTTTTTTACCATTTCGGTCGAGTCAGAGTTGACCAAAGGTCGAAATTTTGGCACTTATTGTTATTTATATGAAAATATTTCAAAACTGATAAAAGCTACAACCATGGGTTGTTTTATTGTTGTATTCTACATGAAATTGTGCACATTTCCATATATAAAACTTTATGTAACGGCTAATTTAAAATGGTGCAAACATTACGACAATCGGACGAAAAAATTTATGATTTCTTCGGAAGAGTTACCGCGCGGACATAAGGAAAAAGGTTTTTTTCATAAATTCACCATAAATCGAAGTATTGTGCTAGAGACTTTCAATTTGTTGCAAAATGAAGGTAAATAATTGAATATTACTAGAATACTATAAGAGTTTTAGCTTACAATTGCGTTTTTCAACCATTTCAGTAGAGTCAAAGTTGACCGAAGGTTGAAATTTTTGCACTTATCGTTATATATATGAAAATATTTCAAAACTGATAAAAGCTACAACCATGAGTTGTTTATTGTTGTATTCTACATGAAATTGCGCACATTTTCATAAATAATACTCCATGTAACGGCTAATATGAAATGGTGCAAAAATTATGTCAAAGTGACTAAATAATTTCCACGATGTGTCACTGATGCTTTTTAGTGGGAGGAGAAAGAAATTCGCGCTTGCGCGCCTGCGTAACGATTGTAATCAAAACAACGCCTTGATCCGGGAGCTCCCAGCATCCCCCAAGGCCTATAACTATTTTTCCGCGAATTTAAAAAAAAAACTTTATATCGACGTATTATATACGTCCAATCGGCACCCAACAGACAATTTATATCGACGTTTAATACGTCCAATCTGCGTTAAAGGGTCAATGAAAATGCAGTTGACGCTCTTGCCTCCCTAGAACATTTTGGTATTTTAAGCAGTTTCAGATATGTCTAAGAGAGCTCACATCATGAACAATTTAGATCATTTTTCCTCCATTATGGAATGAGATATTTTGTTTTCTTGACTTCTCTCTTGTCCTGTGCTGTGCTTAAACTTCCAGCAGGTCTAGGTCTCTATGTATCTTGTGTTTTTAGTGATTCCTTGGGCCTTTGTACCTGTTTTTGTTCTGCGTTTAAATCTAATGGTTTTCAGAATTTCCTTAATTTTCCATTTCACTACCCATGTTTCTGCTGCTTAGAATAGCCTAAACCTTACATATGAATCAAGAGTCTTTGCTCTCTACTAATGTGACATTTTTATTTAACATATTCTAGCAGTCTTTACTTCATGCATGCTGCAGCTACTCTCTTATTGCCCCCTCAGCTTCTGCTTTACAATCCAGTGTGTTTCCAAGGTAACAGAAATACTCTACCCTTAAGACCTGCCCATCTATCTCATTATGGTTCTCAATTCCCTTATTTCCATAGCTTTCATCAGATAGAAAGATAACATAGTATTCCTTATTTTTCCATGGCTTAATATTGTTCTTTATATGGGATGCATAATTTTGATGTCCTCATTGTATGGCCAGTTAATTTTATTAGTGACACTGATTTTATTTCCTTGTTATTTTTCTTACTGGTGCAAGGTAACGTCTGTATCTTTTCTATGTAAATATTTTGTTAGTCACCATTTTATTTAGGTGAAAGGGTGATAGCCTACCCCTAGCAGGTGACCGTTTAATATGTTAACCCTAACTATATGGACATGATCATATGAGGACCTGTCACAGGTTTTGAGTGAATGCTGGGCTAACTCATATGAGTATTGATATTACATCATGCTGTATGGTTTGGATGAATTTAGTGGGAAAGATGTCCATATAATTTCAGTGGGCCATAAATTACTTATGGCAATTGTAGTAGCTCAGTACGGAGAGAAGGGGATCAGTATGCCTTGAGATTTCGTGGGCGGATGGACTGCCTTTCTCTAGCCCTAGGACATCTTTTTATTTATTTTGGTCAGAAATAGTATACCCAGTAATTACTGTTGGTTTCAGTTCTTTTCTTTTATGATTGTAGGTCAGCTATAATTGTAGTTTTGCAAAGTAAAGTGTAAACAAATTTTTTTTAGATTTATACCTCGCTAAAAAGTATTGCATCTCCCCATCACGGTAAATCCCATGGAAGGTGCAGAAAATTTTTTAGAAATTTTCTCTTAGACAATATGCAATTGCATATCCTTTTTACATTGATAATATATATATATAATATATATATATATATATATATATATATATATATATATATATATTTTTTTTTTTCCCTCATCAAATTGGCCAACCTTAAAGTTTGCCCGGTTGGGGGAGAGTGCTTGATATAAGCTGAAACTTCATCCATTGAAAGATATGCTAGGATACTCTAGGATTAAAATGCACCCTTATTCCTCCTTGCTTTTTTTCTTATTTTCTTATTTTCTTTAGGCATGAGCAGATTAAAACATTGGTTTGTCCTTTTGCCCGTTGCTTCTGCCACTTCCTTCTCTCTCTCTCTCTCTCTCTCTCTCTCTCTCTCTCTCTCTCTCTCTCTCTCTCTCTCTCTCTCTCTCTCTCTCTGTCTTATGAGTGTTAGATCCTGCGCCTTTACAATGTAACATCCTTGGGGAATGGCAAAGGGCCATTAATTTCTTAAGAGTATTTACTTAAGATAAATTACCTGGTGTTCACGTCTAAATTGTGTAGTGAGTTGATTGTGTATGAAATTAAGTATGTCAGTTTCTTTTAACAGGATGGTTTAGAGTTTTTCTCTACTAGAAATGTTTGTATTTGGTGTCAATAAGTGCCAGAATGTTAGCCATTTATCAGATCTAAAAATGTTAGGCTTTGATTACTTTGTATTTAGCGGGGTTGGGTCCAAAAGTAATTGTACTCGTTGTAATTGTGTTCGTTATTATTGTTATGGTTTGCTGCGAGACAATATTTTTTTATCTATGCAGTGAGCAATCTTTGTGTAGCTGTGGAACACTTGACTCATTTCCCACTGATTTTGGGTTGTGAATGTATAAGTCTGATGTGGCTATGTAAATTTTGTATAGTTTAAAGTAAGAAGGATAGAAAATTGGATTCTATGGAGTGTAGAGTGTGAGAAATTTAATTACACAGTTATATAACATACTCATAGCAGGTAAAATTTATGTATTTTGATCTGCAAAATAGTTAAAAGTAATTTTTGTTACTTTATACTATTTGTAACAAATTACTATTGAAAAATTGGCAGTCATTTTACTATTAATTCGGTTCAGTAACCCCATTAAGGTGCATATTACCATATTTCTATGGATGTGGAAATCTCAGTTTCACTGGACTTGATCAAGATCCAGAATTTGGCTTCAAGACGCTCCTTTGACACTTGGAGTAATTCCATCTTATTCACTTTTAATTATTTCTCTTATTGTCTTTACTGTTTATCTTTATGTAGCTATGAATTCTGTCCATGAATGTTTTGGGTTGTTTAGTAATGTCTTTTCCTCTGCCGGGTTACTGTATTGAATTGCATACCCATTTTCTGGTTTGTTCATTCCCAGATTTTTTTTTCCATTATCATATATTCTTAACAATTTCAGCTTGCCTTTTTTGGGGGGTTGGAGCATTGGTGCTGTAGTGCTATTTCTTTATTCAGTTATTTTACCAGTTTAAGGCATTTCTTTTATTACTGTATATTATTTTGTTCTTGGTAACCCATAATTAAGTATTGTTTTATTTTGCTTATTCTCTGTTTTCACAGTAACAAGAATTCTGGGTTTATTTTACTTGCTGTGGGCTATTTACTTTGGTGAATTTTACTGGTGTTGGCAAGTGTTCAGTGTCATTTTGGTTGTGATATGGTTCTTAAAGACATGAGTTGCCATATGTAAAGTTTGTGTTCTTGTGTATCATCTCACTACAAGACTACTTCAGTTAAGAAAGATAACAATTTTGTCCACAACACTAGACAGAGGATTTGTGGTTGGCTCCCTTATCTTTGATACCAGTGATGCCAAGAACATATCAGCACCAAGCATCACCATTTGAACTTTATCAATAAATCCATTTGGCCAGCTATGTGAAAGCTAAATAAATGAATCAGTTATCTGGTGAAACAGCAACAACGACCCGCTTCTACTTAGAAAAAGGAGACTGCAGAAGGATGTATGAACTCCTCTGCATGGATTGTGTCCAGAGACATGAAGAATTATGTAGCTATTGGAGTGGAGACACTGATCACTGATATCCATTGAAAAGGGTATCATCTCCCCTTTCGGGGAAACTAGGCAGCCTTTGTGCTTCCATTTTAACTATGGGATTGACTGCTACTTTACAGTGCTCGTCACTTGCCAAACCTTACTTTCAATATCTTTAGTTTTCATATTTATAGTATGGCACAATCTGAGAATGGCAAAGGGAGGAGCTTCAGAACATCCAACAAACAAAGCACTTTCTTGAAGTTAAAATGGCCATTACTTCTGTTTGACAGATCGATGGGATCATGGAGATAGCCAACAAACTGAGGGAACTACAGAAATAATTGACCCTTGGCTCTATATTAGATTACCGCGTCTTGAAGAAACTACATTATGCAAGTGATGAGTTGTCCACACTTGGTTATTTAACAGCTTCCACATATTTGTAAAATGCACCATTCTTGAATGTTTGATTCATTCCACTTAGTGTTAATCACCTTGTTGAGTGTTAAGGTTTGACAACTCGGGGGAATCATTGTCCAAGGAATAATCTCTCTTGATTTGTGAAGTAAGTAGGCTTTCTTTACAAAATATGAGTTTGTTAATTTTTCGGGTGTTGATTTTAGTTTTTACTCCAGTCTTAAACATTTAACAGTGATCTAGGAAGTTTTTTATTTATTCAGTTTAAAAGTGAATATTCTAGTTTAATTTACTATATGTACTCATATAAGATAAAAACATAATGAATATGGATCTATCTATTAAAAAGTTATGGAGTACTTCATATCCAATAATAATGTATGTATGCTCATATTAAGATTGTATTATAAAATACAAACAATAGCAGTCATGCAACCATTTATGTCATCGGGAACGTGGGAATTTTAGTATAGTCAAATTCAATTTCCATTTACTGATAACCATGAAGGAGAGTTCCTTCTCACTTGCCATACACGTTAAAACAGCAGTAAAATGTGTTCTTTCATGCCCAGTAGTTTTGATGAAAATACTTTTTCTCCAATTTTATTTAGGATCGAGTTTTGATGGCATATTGAATTTTAGGGGAGTTTCATTCATGTTGTTAATGCACGATAATTTATGTCATTAGCAGCTTGAACATTGTTTTCTCAGCTTCAGTTACAACTTGCAGCTTAAATTTAGCCGTATATTTCCTTGCTGATCTTTTCTCCATAGCAGATGAGGGTATAATGTAAAGATATATCGGTCCCATTCTACTTAACGTCATTTGTAATTGTTTACTGTTGTATGGTGGTTGAAATGCTAGCAAAAAAGTTGTTATTATCTGAATCGGTTGTTCATAGCAAAATGGCAGTTTCTGGTTTTGTTGTTTATGGCTACTGTACGGGTTTATGCAACAAGTATAACTAACATTAATAACAATACTTTTATTAATTTATTTTTTTAACTTATTTAACTAGATGTGGTAAGATGGATGAAAAGAGGTTAGTCTATGGTAATTTGGTCTCTCATTAAAGGAACTTGCATAATGCATGCAATACAGAAGAAAATGATTTTTTATGGTTGAAAATTTGGGGGTCACATGATACTGAAGATCAAGCGTTAAAATGTATATAGAGGCAGTCCCCGGTTATCAGCGATCTGGTTTTACGGCACTTATCTAGCAACGAAAATTGGTGCTGTTGGTCGCTAAATTCTGCTTATTGGTGCCATGAATCGGGTATTGGCGCCATTACACATAAGTAATTGGAGATCGGCACCAATAAGTGCCGAAAGTCATCTTTTTTCAGTTATCTACGATTTTCGCTTATCGTCACCATCAGAATGGGAACTTCGCCAGTGTGTGGATAGAAACGGTAATCATCGCAAGAGAAATAGAGGCAGTCCCCGGTTATTGGCAGACTGTTGATAGGGATCCGGTTTTATGGCATTTGTCTAGTGCCATAAAATCAACAATTTATGGCACCATAATGGCTGAGTTCCGATTATCGGCGCCATAAGGCACTGATAACAGAGTTATGGTGGCATAACATATGTATCATAGGCTTCAATAACCTCATATCAGCACCATAAGTTGCCGAGTTTCGGTTAACGGCGGTCATTGCATATCTGCACCAAAATCAGGGACTCCCTGTAATGTTCACTTTGTTACAACCAAAAATGGCACCTTTCCTTCTGGGACAGTAGAGTATGAACTGGGCATAGGCAGTAGGAATTTTCTCCTTTCAAGATATATGATGATGTGACATTTATTGTTACAGCCAACTGTTCTTTATTTGGTATTCAAGGTTAATAAGTTAATGTTTTGCAATGTTCAAGTCTTTCTGTGTATGTGTGTAATATTAAGGTAATGTATATATGATTCATGAAAAGTTTTTAACCCTCTTACGCCGATTGGACGTATTAAACGTCGAGTCAAAATGTCTCCCGTATGCCGATTGACGTATCATACGTCGGCTCAAAAAAGTTTTTTTAAAAATTTGCGGAAAAATACTTATAGGCCTACCAGCCGAAAACTTTTGAATCACGCGCCTTGGGGGATGCTGGGAGTTCACGGATCAAGGCGTTGTTTTGTTTACAATCGCTACGCAGGCGCGCAAGCGCGAATTTCTTTCTTATCGAACTAAAAAGTATCAGTGACACATATCAAAAATTATTTCGTCACTTTGACATAATTTTTGCACCATTTTAAATTATCCTTTACATGAAGTATTATATATGAAAATGTGCGCAATTTCATGTAAAATACAACAAAAAAATACTCATGATTGTAGCTTTTATCAGTTTTGAAATATTTTCATATAAATAACGATAAGTGCAAAAATTTCAACCTTCGGTCAACTTTGACTCTACCGAAATGGTCGAGAAACGCAATTATAGTAATATTCAATCATTTGCCTTCATTTTGCAACAAATTGGACGTCTCTGGCACAATATTTCGATTTATGGTGAATTTATGAAAAAACTTTTTCCTTACGTTCGTGCGATAACTCTTCCGATAAATTTTTTCGTGCGATTGTCCTAATGTTTGCACCCTTTTAAATTTGCCGTTACATAAAGTTTTATATATGGAAATGTGCGAAATTTCATGCACAATACAACAAAAAACAACCCATGGTTGTAGCTTTTATCAGTTTCGAAATATTTTCATATAAATAACGTTAAGTGCAAAAATTTCAACTTTGCGGTCACTTTGCTCTACCGAAATGGTCGAAAAACGCAATTGTAAGCTAAAACTCTTATATTCTAGTAATATTCAATCATTTACCTTCATTTTGCAACGACTTGGAAGTCTCTAGCACAATATTTCGATTTATGGTGAATTTATGAAAAAAAAAAAAATTTTTCCTTACGTCCGTGCGGTAACTCTTCCGAAAAAATCAGAATTTTTTTGTGCGATTGTCGAAATGTTTGCACCATTCAAATTTAGCTGTTACATAAAGTTTTATATATGAAAATGTGCGCAATTTCATGTAGAATACAACTAAAAATGATTGAAGGTTGTAGCTTTTCTCTTTTTTCGAAATATTTGCATATAAATCACGACAAATAGAAAAAAAAATCACGTTCGGTCAAATTTGACTCTACCGAAATAGTTGAAAAACGCAATTGTAAGCTAAAACTCTTACGGCCTAGTAATATTCCGTCATTTTTCTTCATTTTGAAACAAATTTGAAGTCTCTAGAACAATATTGTGATTTATGGTGAATTTTTGAAAAATATATTTACCTTCACTCCGCGCGCCGATTCGCGGCCGCAAGTCTCCGAAATACGTACATCGCATTATCCTAATATTTGCTCCTTTTCATAATAGCCGTTTTATAGAGTTTCATATATCAAAATGTGCGCAAATGCATGAAGAATACAATAAAAAATAAGTGAAGGTTGTAGCTTTTTCCATCTCCGAAATATGTGCATATAAAAAAATATATATATAAAAATTTCGACATTCGGTCAAATTTAACTCGTCCGAAATGGTCGAAATCTGCAATTCTAATCTAAAACTCTTACAGTATCGTAATATTAAATCATTTGTCTTAATTTTGAAACAAATTGGAAGTCTCTAGAACAATATTTAGAATTACGGTGAATTTTTGAAAATAACATTTTTTTACGTCCGTGCGTTACGAATTCGTACATCATTTTGTGATAATATTTTTCCGGTGTTGCTTTTATTGTTTTACTATGTATTATATATCAAAATGATTGCAATTTAGTGTACAATACAACGAAAAAAAAAGTAACTCGTTAGCTTTGACCGTTTTTTGCACAGCGTGATTTGAATACAATTATCTATGAATTTTTTTTTTTGCTACCATATCTCGCATTATTTACATATGATAATGATATTATTTTTAATATCTGATGATTGCATACTAAACTTCAGGCAATGACAAAAAATGAGCCAAAAATGAACTCTTAATCTTGAAAAAATTATTTTTTCCGCTTCCGCGCTCACTCCAAACCGGCGCCGGCATACAGGAGAGGTTTTGATTTTTAGGGCTTCGGCGTAAGAGGGTTAATCTGTTGTTTATATGTCCTTGTAATTTTATCATTGCAATAGGCAACTTTGCCTATTGTGTATTGGGAAAATTTTGAAAAGGAAATATTTTAAGTTGAAGGTGAGTGTATTTTATAATAATCTTGGTTTATATAATTTGTGTAGAAGTTTGTATAATTTGCAGTTCCTTAGAGCAACGTTAATAGAAGTATTTTTCATGAAAGGGGGAGATCCCTACACAATTTGCTCAAGTTGGATGTATCTATATTCAAAAGTGTACCTTGTTTCAGGTTGACCATGAAAATGAAAGGTGTTTGGTGCAGTTTGAGGATAGCACAGCCCACTGGTCACTATATAAGGATATCACCAAGCTAAAACTGCCAGAATCAGATGACCTTTGTGTCATCTGTAAGTCTTCCAAAAGCTGGGACACCAATGAAATTGTCCTTTGTTACATATGTGAACAAGGTTACCATCAAGACTGCCTCCAGGTAAGTAAATCGTATTTTCTCTTGAGGGATGTAATTCATCAGTATACCCAGTAAGGGGATAGTGCCATCAGTGCACCTTATACGGTGCACTGTAGGAATTAAGGTTCTTTGCAGCACTCCTTTGGCCCCTAGCTGCAACCCCTTTCGTTTTTTTTACTGTACCTCCTTTCATTTTCTCTTTCTTCCATCTTTTCCACCCTCTCATAACAATTCATAGTGCAACTGCAAGGTTTTCCTCCTGTTACACCTTTTAGAACATTTACTGTCACTTTCGTTTTCAGTCATGAATGACCTTATAGGCCCCAGTGCTTGCCATTTGGCCTCAATTCTTTATCAACTCTATTCATTCATCAGTATAGGAACATTGGCAATCAAGTCATGCATTTGTCAGTATATGTAATAGATTTTTTATTGTAAGTTTTGCATCTGCATCAGCAAGAAAATTGTGGTTTTTCATCGTGAATTGTACTTTGGAATGATGAAATATGATTTTAAAGATTTTTTCCTTATGACTCGAGAAAATTAAGTTTTCCATTTATTCATAGCCAAGGATAGGCAAAGAGTACTGTGAACCAGAAAGCCAGTGGGAGTGCCCTAGGTGCGCAAATCATTCAGCCATGGAGAAAGAAGAGAGAAAAAAGTCCCGGGAAAATTCTCCCAGAAAGCCTCGAACGCGGCCTCATCAACAACCTAAATCTGAAGAGAATGCCAAAGTTACGTTACCATATGATGTAAGTAAATGTTCTCAAGTTACTGAATATCATAAGCTTAATCACTGTTTGCTACTTAAATTCTTGGTGGTTTTCTTTGGTGGTTATGATTTGAAATGATAGTTTTGCAGTTAAGTGCATAATTTCCTTTTCATTTGTGATATTCTTGCTAACACTACATATAGTGTACTTTACATAATATATTGAAGTTAAAGTGAAAAGTATTGTAATTCTGTCATATTATATTGAAGGGGGAATAAAAAAAGTGATTTATTAATGAATTCAGATGCCAATCTAATTGATTTTTCAAATGATAAAATATGATGACAAGCTTATTTCAAAACAAATGTTCTTATTCTTTTCAGTTAAAAAGTTTAACATGGGATCAAGGTCACAAAAGCAACAGAGAACAAACTTACTGCTACTGTGGTGGGCCAGGTGAGTGGGTTGCTAGTTACAGTGATGAATCTAAGCCCTGAATCAGACATTAATGATTATGGGTAGTCACATTGGGGATTGCTTGCACTTCTTTGTGTAATTAAAAATGATTGCAATCATTATGATGTAGGAGAGAATTGTATACGTATATAATATGCAGTTCCTAGTATTTTCATCTTTATTATACCCCTCTTTACTTATTCTTGAGTTAAAAAGATGAAAAGTGATAAATGTTTTTGATGGGGATGTGCTAAGTGAAATGCAACTAACAGCAGCATCTATGCTTTACTGTTCTGTTCTTGTTTTTATAGTCCTTTATTTCTCATTGTTGTATTCCTTATTAGCAGCTAACATTGTAATTGTCTTGACTCCTATTACCACTGCAGTAATCAAGAGAGCAAATTGATTTTCACATTATCTGGTGTTAATCTGTCTTGAAGACATTAAAAAAAGATTTCTTTTAAAATTCCAAGAATCATTTTTTCACAAATTATGCAAGCCTTCATCTTTCATGGAGGAACACTCTTGGTGCCAAGCTGGTGTGATTAATTGAAATTCATTAAAAATTAAGCTACATAGGGAAGCGGATGAAGGTGTAATTACCGGCCTAGTAACCTAGCAGCATACCCTTGCTCTTCATCCACTAAGAAATCAGCATGTCCCTGCTGCTGCTATGTTGGCCATGGAACTTGTGTGTGATCTTTGTTCATAGAATGTCAGTTACAATACAACAGCAACATAAATGTTCCCACTCATACGAAACAGATTTTCTAGGCTGTATAGATGGTTACAGTGGTCATCTTTCTGGATGTGCATGTAACAGGGAAGCTTTTTTTTCTCTTAGTTAATCATATTTGTCCTTCATATACAGTCCTGAGTCTTTCATTTGGATCTTACTTATAACCAACCTCACATTTGTACCTGTGGCTGGAAGGGAACATGATGGGGGGGTGGGCATGAACGCATGCACACATTTCAACAGTTGCCTCCACTACCATGTTAACAAACTTTAATGACCAAACCAGCTTGGCATAAAAAAAAAAATTGTATAGGAAAAATAGTTTCCTGTGAATAATTTAATTATTTACTGCATGGTATATTTTAGGCAAAGAAGTACTGCCCATGTTGTCAGGTCTGAAACTTTATTTTTTCCTCCATAATTTTTAACCTCTGGAACTAGTTATAGTGTTGCACTTCCATTGTGATAAAAATATTTTTCAGTATAAATAGTATAAAATGGTTAGTTGAAAAATATTTTTCAGTATAAATAGTATAAAATGATTAGTTGATTCTTTTTACATTAATCAGTATGCAGTAAGTTGTCCCACCATGACTTAAATATTTTTTTTACATGAAGTAAATCATGAACCCCTTTTCAGGTGAATGGTATAACAGAATGTTACAGTGTCAGAGATGTAAACAATGGTTCCATGAAGCTTGTGTTGAGTGTCTACATTTACCTCTGTTGTACGGCGATAGGTAAGTATTCAAGCATGATGAAAAAATTTCATCTGCTTAGTTATTAGTATGTAATGTAAAAAAAAAAAAAAACAGAAAAATTACAAATTTAATTCATACAAGATCTATGTAGTAGTTTGGTGCAGTCTAAGTATTAATCATCCAGTTGTGACAAAATTGGTCAACCCACCACAAATTGCAACAGAAACTATTTTACCTCCACATGGTTTAGAAATAACTATTTTATGCCATCTTAAATGTTTAATTGAATATGATTAGGGGTGCAGTACCTAATTTATATAATTTCAAAATAGCTTAAATAAATAATGATAAAAGCACTTTTAACAAAAATGGAATTGTATTCAGTTTGGTGTTGTATGCAGGTGGTACACAAGTTGGACCACTTTAATCCAGCAACTTTGGAGTGTGGCCATTGTCAGACTACAGAAATTAACCTTTAAGACCCAAAAGGACACCCCCTGTGTAACCATATGCTTATTGCACACACATTGCTGTGTTATCAAGGGTAGAACTAATCTTAAAACAGGATATTAACCATTAATGCTTCCAAACAAGGTCTGTTTGCCTAAAAACTACTTTTTAAGTCCACTGTCTACCATCAACAGCACTCAGTTTTGACTTCCTGATAATAGCCTCAGAAAAGTTCATGGTAACATTCTTAGCCTTAGCTCATTTTTTTGTGTTAAAGAAGATTGTATGTGATTTTATCGTATTTGACAGATATGTTATTCAGTGTTTACCCAATGATGAGTAAGTTTGATTATCATTTTCAGTGTTCTATTCTTTCAGTAAATAATTGTGCATCATCTACTGTTCTCATAGTTGTGTATTTTATATGATATAAATAGAAACTAATGATAGCTGTAATTTATATGGATATTTTATAAAAAGAGAAAAAATTTTTTTCATTGCGTCCATTGTGTGATAAGTGGATTAAAGTTTGTTTATATATATATTAATAGATCTTTAATGGATTGTTTTCATCAAAATGCTTTGTTGATGAAAAACAAAATAGAAGTACGTATTTATATCAGATGAAAAAATTTGGACTGAAATATCACTCATTCTGTATTAATATTGTTATACTGTACAGTACACAAATAATTGAGAAAAAGAAATATAATTAATTAGCATGAAAAACCACTTTAGACAAGTTTTCAGATGTTAAGAAAATGGAAAATAGCTTTTTAGGCTAATTACAAAAAAGTTATTGTGATATTCTTGTTAATTATTTTACAGAATCAGAGAAACTAACAATTTGTTCAGTATATAGCTGAGATTTGTTTAACATTTCGTTAATTTTGTCAGCATCTCAGCATATCCAATCTTGGCATCTTAGTAGAGTACCATAATGATTTTGCGTAAACAAAATATTGGTTAGAAAACGATCCTTCACCCTTCACGTGCTGAGAAGCCACTAAATAACTTAGTGGAAATTTTTGGGGGTGTTGACCTCCTGATCAGTAATGAAATCCTTGAAGTAACAAAGACTGGTAGTGTAGCTTACCTGATACCCCCATTAATAGTGTAGCATTTGTGTAAATCTACCTTCCAGTCTCCTTCCTGTCTTGTGTATATTTGTGATCATCCTGCGTGTAAGGAGAGTTGTGTTCATTTCAAACATTTTAATGTTAATTATCATGTGAAAAATGATACATTAAACTACCAAAAGTGGCATATAAAGTTATATTTACATTTGTTTTTCTTTCAGGTTTTATGTTTTTGTCTGTGCGTTGTGTAATGAGGGAACCGAGTTCCTCCATCGGTTGGATGTTAAATGGGTTGACATTGTTCATCTATCAATATTTAATTTAACGCTACAAGATTCCAAAACTTATTTTGAGTATGAAGATAGCATAACAACATGGATAAACGACAATTGGGAGTTTTTACAGGCACCTCTTGGGGTATGTGTTGTTACTGTTGTTTGTACTAATCTACAATGCTTGCACATAATAAAATCAAGTATTATATTTATAGGGTACATGATTTTGCAGTCTAAATAAGTATGCCTCAAGAATTGCATTAAATACTGTTCGAGTCACTAGCGGTTAGATGTTTGTTTGTATCCAAATGCAGTATAGAATGATGACCTATGCATATAAAAAATTAGAAGCACAGTCTCAAATATATTACTGTGGATTTTTAAATCTTTATTTCCAGTCATGATAGTGATGCACCATAGATAACCCATAATTTTGATTTCGATCATGATTTGCTAGTTATTGATTGAATTCAAGTAAATTACTAGCACTGATGGATTAATATGTTGAACTTGGAAATAATTTCTACGCCAATATTTGTCTTAGCCCGTGGAGTTTGGGTTAGGACATTCGGATATTTTCAGTAATAATAGATGAGCATTGTACAGTCATGAGTCAGGAAACAAATAAAAATGAATGAGAAAACTATCCAGATAATTTCCAATCTTAACATTAGATATATTTCTTTTAGAATTGCCGTATGACAGAGGCCTTTTCTGAATGTCCCTTAGAATTACGTATGAGAATTGCATCAGTACTGTGAACTGGATTTATGAATTTCTATCAATTTTCAGCTACAAAAACGGAAAGTCAGTGAAAGGAAGCACGAAGTATTACGAGTTTTAGAAGGAAATCGACCTAGGTATGTCAAGCATTTGTTCGTCTAAATATTACACAGTAAAATAAAGCAGCATCAAACCTGTTATAAGTTTTGATTGAAAATAGTTTCAGGTACCATATGTATGGTATTTGTTTCAGATTGAATGTATTTTAAGTAGCATATGAATTGCTATTTGTTTCTAAGTAACTGAAGTCTTACAATGGCAATTAACCTTTTCATATTTAATGACACATTTTAGGTTCAAATCGGGTAGAGAAATTAAGAAGAAAACAAGCATTTGGGGTCTCCGTGCTCGGGTACCTCCACCAGTACCCTTGATTACCTTACCATCGGTGGGGCCAATCACTGAAGATTCGATAAAACATATTGTTATAAGAAACAAAAAAACAAGAAGTGCTGACAGGTATGATGGCCATTTTTATATTTTCATGATAGGAAGTAGTCAACACTCAATAGTGCATCTCTAAAGGTGGTATAAATACAATTGTTTTACAAAGCTATTAATTATAAGATGTCAAAGTTCCCCAAGTCATACTAGTTTAAACTTGAAAAAATCATGCTCATTCCAATCCCTCCTGCAGTTACGTATCTGCATTAGTTCATGGGCAGGAGATTGTACCTAATGGTTAATAGTTTTGTGGAGATGTTTTTTTTTTTTTTTTTTTTTTTTCCTCTCTCTCTCTCTTCTCTCTCTCCTCTCCTCTTCCTCTCCTCTCTCTCTCTCGTCTCTCTCTCTCTCACATCTTCTCTCCTCTCTCGTCCTCGTCCTCTCTCTCTCTCTCCATTACAGACCCTTTAGTTATAAAGGGCCTAAATTGTTATTTAGGAGGTAGTATTTCAACTAGGACTCTTGTCAGAGGTTTGTCTGGCTGTTACAGTGGTTTGTACTTGGCAGGATAAGCAGTATCCATCTGCCAACTTACTCTACTGCAATACGAGCATGATGGGTTTGCATTTGTCCAGAAGGTGCCAGAGAAAGGTAGATAATATTAAAATTGGGTTTGAGATGCAGCAGTGGCACCCAAACCATCTTTTTTTAAGGGATTGTTGTATAGCAACAAAGGAATGGCAAATTTCTAGAAATTTTTTTTACATCTCTTAACCCTTAAACGCCGAAGGGGTATATTAAAAATCGTCTTCCGTGTGCCGAGGCGGTCTCAAAGTGAGCGCGGAAGCGGAAAAAATATTTTTTTTCAAAAAATCACAGCGCGCTTAGTTTTCAAGATTAAGAGTTCAATTTTGGCTCTCTCTCTCTCTCTCTCTCTCTCTCTCTCTCTCTTTTTTTTTTTTTTTTTCCTGAAGTTTAGTATGTAACCATCATAAATGAAAAAAATTATCATTATCATATATAAATAATGCGATATATGATAGCGCGAAAACAAAATTTCATATATAATTGTATTCAAATCGCGCTATGCGCAAAACGGTTAAAGGTAATGAGTTAATTTTTTTTCGTTGTAATGTACACTAAATTGCGATCATTTTGGTATATAACACATTGTAAAACGATAAAAGCAACACAGAGAAAATATTATCACAAAATAATGCATGAATTCGTAATTCGTGGACGTAAACAAATATTTTTTTCAAAAATTCACCATAAATCTAAATATTGTCCTAGAGACTTCCAATTTCTTTCAAAATGAAGACAAATGATTGAATATTACTATACTGTAAGAGTATTAGCTTACAATTGCAGTTTTCGACCATATCTGACGAGTAAAAGTTGACCGAATGTCGAATTTTTTTATATATTTTTTTTTATATGCACTTAATTCGGAAATTAGAAAAGCTACAACTTTCAAATATTTTTCGTTTTATTCTACATAAAATTGCGCACATTTTCATATATAAAACTCTATGAAATGCCTAATATGAAACGGAGCAAATATTCCGAGAATGGGATGTACACATTTCGGAGATTTGTGGCGGAGAATCCGTGCGCGGAGGGAAGGAAAGTTTTTTTTTTTTTAAATTCACCATAAATCGAAATATTGTGCTAGAGACTTCAAATTTGTTTCAAGATGAAGATATATAACTGAATGTTACTAGACTGTAAGAGTTTTAGCTTACAATTGCGTTTTTCGACCATTTCGGAAGAGTCAAAGTTGACCGGACGTGGTTTTTTTTCTATTTATCGTGATTTATATGCAAATATTTCAAAAATTAGAAAAGCTACAACCTTCAATTATTTTTAGTTGTATTCTACATGAAATTGTGCACATTTTCATATATAAAACTTTATGTAACGGCTAATTTAAAATGGTGCAAACATTACCACAATCGCACATATGATTTTTTCGGAACAGTTACCTCGCGGACGTAAAGAAAATGTTTTTTTTTTTTTTTCATAAATTCACCATAAATCGAAATATTGTGCTAGAGACTTCCAATTTGTTGCAAAATGAAGGTAAATGATTGAATATTACTAGAATATAAGCGTTTTAGCTTACATTTGCGTTTTTCGACCATTTCAGTAGAGTCAAAGTTGACCGAAGGTTGAAAATTTGTCACATCATTTTTTATGTGAAAATATTTCAAAATTGATAAAAGCTACAACCATGGGTTGTTTTTAGTTGTATTGTGCATGAAATTGCACACATTTCCATATATAAAACTTTATGTAACGGCTAATTTTAAAATGGTGCAAACATTACCACAATCGCATGTATGATTTTTTTCGGAAGAGTTACCACACGAACGTAAGGAAAAAGTTTTTTCATATATTCACCATAAATCGAAATATTGTGCTAGAGACTTCCAATTAGTTGCAAAATGAAGGTAAATGATTGAATATTACTAAAATATAAGAGTTTTAGCTTACAATGGCGTTTTTCGACCATTTCGGTAGAGTCAAAGTTGACCGAAGGTTGAAAATTTGGCACTTATCGTTATTTATATGAAAATATCTCAAAACTGATAAAAGCTACAATCATGAGTATTTTGATGTTGTATTCTACATAAAAATGCGCACATTTTCATATATAATACTCCATGTAACGGCTAATTTAAAATGGTACAAAAATTATGTCAAAGTGACGAAATAATTTCCGAGGTGTGTCACAGATACTTTTTAGTGCGGCAAGAAAGAAATTCGTGCTTGCGTGCCTGCGTAACGATTGTAAACAAAACAACACCTTGATCCGTGAACTCCCAGCATCCCCCAAGGTGCGTGATTCAAGAGTTTTCGGCTGGTAGGCCTAAAAGTATTTTTCCGCGAATTTTAAAAAACTATTGTATGTCGACGTAAAATACGTCCAGTCGGCACCCGAGAGACAAAAAATGTTGATGTAAAATACGTCCAGTCGGCGTTTAAGGGTTAAGATGGTTCTTAGCTACATGTTATGTTAGAATGTTAACATGGTCTAGATGGATGATGGACCATATAATCCTTTATGTGCAGCTAAGAAAAATCTTTTCAGCGCCTCTGCATATGCCTTAAAAATGACCTGCTTGAGCCAGAGATAACTTTTTAGAAACCAGGGTCTTATTCATAACCTTGTCCAAGAATAGCTTCAGTGTCCTTCACAGGCAGTCCTAAAATTGCATTGGGTATGGCAAGGAAGCAGCCCCCAAGAACAGCTGAAGGCCTAGTATCATGAAGAGAAGAGTAGTAACTTTATGTCTCAACTCTGGCTCTTTGTCAGTTCTCTGAGTGAGTCATGGTGTTTAATAACACATGCAAATCTTGACAATTAGAGGAGGCAAGAGATATGTATAATGCTGTTTTCATTTTTAGTGCTTCAGTTGACAGCTGTCAAAGAGGTTCCTGTGATGGCTTGGTCAGGTTCCTCAACACCAGGGCCATCTCCCTGTACATGTGCTTCACCACAGTCCTGGAAACAACCTGGCTGGAGTGGCGAGTAGTGTTGGTTAAATTCCCCACTCAAAAACCCACATCCCCGTCTGTAGTAAGCAGAACTTACATAGTGGATAATTTCAGCATATGAAGCTGGAGATTGTCTAGTATGTGGAAAGGTGAGGTGACTGCAGCAGTAATTTCCTTGACATTAGAATTAGAAGTTCCTGGGATCAGATTCAAAACTTCTGCAAACCACTCATATTGAGTCCACAGGAGGTTGATTAGAGTCACAGTGAGAACCTGGCAGACAAGACTGAAGGGAGGAAAGGCATAGAGCTCCATATCATCCAGTAACTGTGGCCCATTCCATTGGGTTTGGCTGTGGGGAGCAGTACAGGGACAGCTTGTATCACAAGGATATTGCAAAAAGACCTGCTTTTGGGTCCCCCACATCTTTATTTCCTTGCCTATGTCCACATCTAGCAACCTAATGTATGGAGTATGCTATATCTTGCTGCCTGCCTGAAGGTCCGATGTTTTAACTTCATATCTTCTATTACTGGAACCAGGATGTCATTTGACATGGACATCCCCTCCAAGAACCTATGAGCTGAAGTTTCAAAGATCAAATCGTACTGAAGGGGATGACTTCTAGTGAGACTAGATGTCCTGTTGCCACTTGCCACTCTTCTGTCGTTTAATGGCCCTTAAGAAAAGACTTTCCCATATTGATTTGGATGATTAACAGATTTAAGGATAGAGCTCATTGGAAAGATGCTAAATGTTAGGTATGTCCATTATATGAGCCCAAGATACCCCATTGCCAATACTGGTGAAAAACAGGGTTGTTATTGCCAATATAAACCTTAATATCAAGAACTGGAATACTTTGCTTGCCTAGATGAAAAGAGATATACATTATACTTCCTGAAGACTGATGGCTTTGAAGTGAAGGTATGCATCTTGAAGGGAGTAAGCTATAGAAACTTGTCAAGGCATGGTAGATTGATAGGTGGTCTCCATCCTCCTGGTGTTTTTAAAACTATGGAACGGTCTCCTCCACTGCTTCTTTGAATGGACTAGGGCTATTTGTCTAATGGCTAAAATTTCTCTGTCCACTGCACTTAAACCTGTGTAATTCAGATGACATGCAAAATTTCCCTTGAGAATGTGATGATGTCTAATGATGTCATTTCAGGGGGAAAAGAAGTCTGCTGCCTGAGAGGATAGGAGCTGATTAAATTCTGCCCTATGCAAATAGGGCTGTTTTATGAGAATTATTGCTAAACCAGTATGATTCTAATAGCAATGGTATGTCATGGAAAGGAAAATTATGGTATGGTGGAAAAAAGTTATTTCAAGTAAATATTTAAAAAACAAAGAAGTTTGTTTTCAATGCACATCAGCACATCATTCTGACAATTTTGTTTTATTTCTTGAAAATGTTACACTAATGGATATTGGCTTCAAAATGAGTCTTGTGTCTGGAAGACCCTCTCTGGTTTCCTCTCTGTTGCTGACCTGAAAGTTATTTTTCTTTAACTCCCTGGATCAGTTGTTTTCATACATTCAACTTCCCTGTCAGATATATACTTAGCTATAGACTCCGTCGTCCCCGACAGAAATTCAAATTTCGCGGCACACACTACAGGTAGGTCAGGTGATCCCGCCGCCTGCCGCTGGGTGGCAGGAATAGGAACTATTACCGTTTTAAGCCAGATTTTTCTCTGTCGCGGTACTAGTAACATCGTTGCTAGTTCCTCCTGACTTGAATTTCGAATTTCATTACGCCGTTGATCTTTTGGACTGCTATTTGGTGACGTATTGGATCTTTGGTTTGGCATACGCTATTGTGGACTGTTTGGATTTTGGCTTTGGAATTTCTCATAATGTCTGACGTGTCGATTTCGTTCAGAGTGTGTGTGAATGAGAATTGTTTTGTGAGACTGCCGAAAGCTTCGGTGGATCCTCACACCTCTTGTAAAAATTGTAGAGGGAATGTATGCTCTCAATTGAATGCATGTGATGAGTGCAAGAATTTGAATGAGGAGGAATGGAAGTTGCTTAATTCCTACCTAAGAAAGTTGGAGAGAGATAGAGCTAGAAAAGCCTCTTCCAAGAGTGTAAGTAGGTCGGTCTCTAACGAGCCAGTTAGCGGACTATTGCCTATTGATAACCGTATTGTTTCCTCCCATACAGCTTTACCTTCCCGATTATCGGACTCGGCAAGCTCAACATCTGAAATTGCGAGTCTGAAAGCTTCGCTTAAACATATGGAGCAAAAAATTAAAGAACTGGAAGGTAAGTGCAGTGAAAGTGCTCAGTGAAGTGGAGGGTGCGTCTGATCGGCTCTGTCTCGCTCCCAGGCCTAGACCTCTTTCAAGCTCCCAAGACCAGTGGAGAAGGAATGTCGAAAGCCGCAGGGAGGTTTCAGAGAATCCCCACCGGTCAGGCGTCCCCTCGGCAGATCCTGTAGTTACGTCCCGGGCTGCCAAGGATAGTCGTTGGAAAGACGTCCTGAAACAGTGTTTTTCTTCGTCTCATTCCTCATCTAGAAAAGGATGGAGTTCGGATAGATTGTCGAGACCTTCGAAGATAACTTGGAAGTCTCCTTCATTCGACTCAAGCCCTGAAGAATTTCCGGAAGAATATCCTCCGGAAAAGAGGAAGAAGAATGTATATTCAGAAGCTTCTTCTCCTGCATCGGAGATTGGAAAGAGAGACGTAGCTACGAAGATGTTAGAGGATATGCAGAAACAGATATCTTCCCTAGTAGGAGTTCTTAAATCTGATCAGCCTAGAAGGAAGGATAGATTTCTCCCTATCAAAAGATCCCGTCCTTTAGAACTATCTGAGAGCTCGGACGAGGCGCCTGCCAGAAGCTTGGCGCCAGCCAGACGTCAGGCTACTGTCAAGCGCAAAACGCCGTCAAGGTGACAAGATGTGTATAGGGAACTTCCTACGAGGAAGAAAGTACATGAGATGTCCGTATCGAGGAGTAAAATTGGAACTCCCGAAATCGGACGAACTTCTGAAAGGAAGCGCAAAGAGCCTGAAGCGCCTGAAATGAGGCATAAAGCTCTTCAAGTAAAAGGAATGAGGCGCAGCGCGCCTGAAAAGCCTGAGTTGGCTAAAAGGAAATATTTAACTCCTGGAGAGCCTAGAGCGCCTGATATGAAACATAGGGCGCCTGGAGAGCCTAGAACGCCTCAAAGGAAAAGCAAAGAGCCTAGGGAGCCTGAGGCGCCTGAAAGAATAAGCAAAGCGCCTAAAGAGCCTGAGGCGCCTGAAACGAGGCGCAAAGCGCCTGAAGCGTCCGAATGGAGGCGCAAGGCGCCTGCAAAGCCTGAAGGACGTAAAGCGTCTAGAGCGCCTGAAAGCAGGCGCAAGGATTTGTACAACCCAAAATACAATTTGGATGAGTTATCGGAATTTGAAGCGGACTTGGAGGCTCCTCTTTGGGATTTTTCTCAAGATCAATTTTCCCCTGACAGGGCCTCTAGGTGTCGCACAGGTGATCGTAGCCCCTGTCGGGAAGGAATTGATCATGAAAAAAGAGAACGACATATAAGGACTTCTTCTGGTAGGGACGAAAGTTGTCGCACAAGCGGCCGCCGTCCTTGTCAGGAGGGCCTTAGGGTAAAAGAACAACATCGGCCTTCTCCTGGCAGGGACTCAAGATGTCGCACAAGCGACCGTAGCCCTTGTCAGGTTGCAGCCGGTGTTGCTGCAAGCCCTGTGCATTCCCGAGAGAGGAGTCCCCCGGTCGCGCACTCTTCTCCGAATAAAACTCAACCAGAATTAGAGGATGTTTCGGACTATGAAGAAAACAAGGGGGCAGGTCTTTCTGATTATAAGATACTAGCAGCCCTCTTGTTAAAAGAATTTGGAGAGTCTCTGAGTCCTGCTGCCCCTCCTTCTCCTCGGTCTTTATTTTCGAGTACGAAGGCTGCGAAGTCCTCCTCTTTCTTGAAGATGCAACCGCCACCATTTCAATGAAGAGGGCTTTGCAGTCGGTCGGGAATTGGCTTAAAACCAAGGAGGAGGCGGGGAAGACTGTGTTTACCTGTCCCCCTTCCAGGCTATCAGGGAAGAGAGGGATTTGGTATAGCACAGGGGAATCTATGGGACTTTCTCTTCCCTCATCTGCTGAAGCGGACTTCTCGACCTTGGTGGATTCGGCAAGGAGGCATGCACTTCCAGCAGTCAAAACAAGCTGGACAATGTCTGAAATGGACCATCTCCTCAAGGGAATATTCCATGTCTTGGAAGTTTTTAACTTCCTAGATTGGTCCCTTGGGGCTTTGGCCAACAAGACTCAAGACCCTCAGTTTTTGGAACCAGAAGTCTTGCATAGTGTTTTGGCATGCATGGACAAGGCAGTGCAGGACGGATCGGCTGAAGTGGCATCCTTGTTCGGGACAGGAGTATTAAAGAAGAGGGCTGTCTTTGGTTCTTTTCTTACCAAAGCAGTCTCTCCAGTACAGAGGGCTTCTCTTTTATACGCCCCTCTGTCTAAACAGCTGTTCCTTCTCAGTTGGTAAAGGACATTTCCCATACGCTTACTGAGAAGGCAACACAGGATTTGCTGGTACATTCTGCTAAGAAGCCTAGGCCAGCTGCTTCTGTCTCGAAGAGGGAGTCAACACCTGCCCAACAGCCCTTTCGAGGTAGAGCTTTTAGCCGAGCCCCAAGGAAGAGAGGAGGAGAGAAAAGAGGAAGATCTTCCATTAGAGTTCCAAAGAAGAACGCAAAATGAGATTCCAGTCCTCCAATCACCAGTAGGGGCCAGACTTCTGGGATTCTCGGAAGCATGGGCTTCAATGAAAGCAGATTCTTGGTCCCTACAAGTGCTGAGGAAAGGATACCTCATCCCCTTCAAGAACAGACCTCCATTGACGACGACTCCGAGGGAGCTGTCGGCGAGATACAAGGACCCTGTAAGAGAGAGATCCTTCTTGGACTGGTGCAGCAAATGTTGGAGAAGGAGGCCATCGAGGTAGTACAGGATCCGCACTCCCGAGGTTTTTACAATCGCCTATTTTTGGTGCCGAAAGCCTCGGGGGGGTGGAGGCCTGTCCTGGACGTGAGTGCATTGAATCGCTTCGTGGAGAAGACAAAGTTCTCCATGGAGACATCCAACTCGGTTCTCTCTGCTCTCCGTCCAGGAGATTGGATGGTCTCCCTCGACCTGCAAGATGCATACTTTCACGTCCCCCTGCATCATTCGTCGAAGAAATATCTTCGATTCATGGTACAGGGAAGGATTTATCAGTTCAGGGCTTTGTGTTTCGGCCTCTCGACGGCTCCTCAGGTGTTTACAGCGTTGATGAGAAACGTAGCAAGATGGCTACATCTGAAGGGGGTGAGGATATCTCTTTACCTAGACGATTGGCTTATAAGAGCGCAGACAAGACAAAAGTGCTTGGAGGACTTGGAGATAGCTCTTCAGTTGACCAGATCTCTCGGATTGCTCGTAAACCTCGAGAAGTCTCACACAATCCCCAGTCAGACTATCGTCTATCTGGGGATTCGGATGGATTCTCGGGGTTTTCGAGCGTATCCATCCCAGGAAAGAATCTCGAAAGGGTTGGAGAAAATCTCGGTCTTCCTAGAGAAAGAACGAAGCTCAGCGAGGGAATGGCTCAGTCTTCTGGGCACTCTTTCCTCGCTGGAGCAGTTCATCTCTCTAGGAAGACTGAATCTGAGACCCTTGCAGTTCCATCTCAGAAGGAGTTGGAACAGAAGAAAAGGAGATCTTTTGGATACCTTTCCTATAGGAGAGAGTATCAAAAACCACTTACGATGGTGGTTAGGACCACTGACAAGAAACGAAGGCGTGTCCTTGGCCCTTCAGAACCCTCACCTAGTGTTATTCTCAGACGCTTCGTACACGGGGTGGGGAGCAACACTAGGGACGAAGGAAGTGTCAGGCAGTTGGACAGAAGAACAGAAGGCCTGGCACATAAATGCAAAGGAACTCTTAGCAGTGCACTTAGCACTGCAGGTTTTCGAGAACGAAGTCAGAGGCGTGGTGGTCCAAGTCAACTCGGACAACACCACGGCTCTGGCTTATATAAGAAAACAAGGGGGTACACACTCTTTCTCCCTTTACCAACTAGCAAGGGATCTGTTGATATGGACAGAAGAAAGAGGGATTCGACTCCTGACGAGGTTCGTTCAAGGAGGGAAGAATATAAGAGCAGACACACTGAGCAGGAAAAACCAGGTCCTTCCAACAGAGTGGACCCTTCATTCACAAGTCTGCCAGCAACTATGGTCTCTTTGGGGGAAGCCGCAAGTGGACCTGTTTTGCAACATTCCTATCCAGGTAGGATGGAGGAGAACTTTTGCTCGCTGGGGGACGATCCCAGAGCCCTATCCATAGATGCCATGCTCATGGATTGGGAGGGCATAGACGCGTATGTGTTTCCCCCATTCAAGATGCTGGGGGAAGTAATGAGAAAGTTCGTGTCCTCGGAGGGAATGAGGATGACATTGATCGCTCCTTATTGGCCTGCAAGAGAATGGTTCACAGAGGTACAGGAATGGATAGTGGACTTCCCCAGATCTCTTCCCGAAAGGACAGATCTGCTCAAACAACCCCACTTCGAGAGGTATCACAAAAATATCCACGCTCTCGCTCTGACTGCCTTTCGACTATCGAAAGATTGGTCAGAGCGAGAGGCTTTTCTCGCGAAGCGGCAAAAGCAATTGCTGGAGCAAGAAGGTCCTCAACCATGCGGGTATATCAATCGAAGTGGGAAGTTTTCCGTAGATGGTGTAAGGCGAAGAAGCTGTCCTCCTCCGATACCTCTGTGACCGAAATTGCTGATTTTCTTTTGTTTTTACGAGAAGAATCTCATCTGGCAGTGTCAACCATTAAAGGTTATAAGAGCATGTTATCAGCTGTGTTCAGGAATAGGGGCCTGAACATAGAGAATAACAAAGATCTGCATGATTTGATTAGATCATTTGAAACTAAAAAATTAAGAACTTCTCTCACCCCTAGTTGGAATCTGGATGTGGTTCTCAAATACCTTATATCGGAGAGATTTGAACCTCCCGATAAAGCTACTTTCCGGGACTTGACTAGAAAATGCATTTTCTTAATAGCTCTAGCCACTGCGAAAAGAGTGAGTGAGCTGCAAGCGCTTGACTCTAGAGTGGGTTTTAAGAAGGGGATTCGGCAGGTATTGTCCTTTAAACCTTTATTTCTAGCAAAAAATAAAAACCCTCGAGACCTTGGCCTAGGACTTTTGAAGTAAAAGGCCTTTCTCAATTAGTTGGGAATGAAATGGAAAGAACTTTATGTCCTGTGAGAACTTTGAAATTTTACCTGCAGGAGAAGAAGCGGTTGCAGGGTTGCAATCAGAGTTTATGGTGTGCAGTTAAAGACCCTAGAAGAGCTATGTCAAAGAATGCCTTAGCATTTTTTGTTAGAAACATCATAACGGAAGCCCGACTGAGCTGTGATAGTGAGGCATATAAGACCTTAAGGGTTTAAAAAGCACAAAGAAGTACGAAATTTACATGCAGTCGCTACATCATTGTCGTTCAACAAGAACATGTCAATGAAGAACATCTTAGCGGCCACGTATTGGAGATGTAACTCAGTGTTCGCCTCACATTACTTGAAAGATGTGAGAGTGACATATGAGAAATGCTTCTCTCTAGGACCTTATGTATCAGCGGATACAGTGCTGGGGAAAGGAGAGAAGACTGATCCTTAATATTAATTTTTGTCATTATATTTATATATTGTGATTTTAAAATTATTGGTGTTGAGTTTTTAGGTTGTTTGAAAGGTGTTTGGGGATAACGCCTTTCAATCATATTTACTAATCCACGGTTAGGATCGGGTGATCGGGATCAGTATTTTACTCCTTTATATGCCAAGAGGCATAGGTATATGTCATGTAAGTGAATAAGACTCCAGTGACAATTGCCATTAGGTTCTGTTGAGTAAGTGGATAAGACCCATTGACAGTCCTTTTCAAGAGTTCTCAGCCATAGGGCCACACCCTCGCTGAAGCTTTTTGAGGCGAAGCAGACTTCTCAGCACAAGCTAAGAAATCTTCCACCTAAACAGGTAGGAACTAGGGTATTATTAACTTGTATGATTACCTACAACATATGTTGTTTACCTATTAGGTCAGTAATTAGCTGTCTCTTGCCCTCCGCCAAAGGTGCCAATCAGCTAAGTATATATCTGACAGGGAAGTTGAATGTATGAAAATGATATTGTTATTGTACAATAAAGTTTCATACATACTTACCTGGCAGATATATACGATCGTATGGCCCACCCAACCTCCCCTCAGGAGACAGGTGGAAGAGAAAAATCTGGCTTAAAACGGTAATAGTTCCTATTCCTGCCACCCAGCGGCAGGCGGCGGGATCACCTGACCTACCTGTAGTGTGTGCCGCGAAATTTGAATTTCTGTCGGGGACGACGGAGTCTATAGCTAAGTATATATCTGCCAGGTAAGTATGTATGAAACTTTATTGTACAATAACAATATCATTTTTCCTGCAAGACTATGAGGAAGTTGGACAGTAGCTTATATCCACAGCATCCAGCCTTTGATTGTTTAGACCTGAAAAAGCCACCCCTCTATGGTATGAGACAGCTTTTAATAAGAATTGTCAGTAGATATAGAAAACCAGTAAGTGAAACCCAGTTTGTTGCCAGAGATAATTTATTTGTAGAATTATTTATAGGTATGTAAGCTGGCAACTGTAAAAGCCACTATGAAATACATCTTGATAAAAATTTTATGGTGAACATGAAGGCATGCCTTCCGCAGGAACAGCAATTCTGTAGAATTGTGAGCAGAACACTCCAAAAGATACATTGGTTGGTGTGTTAGGAGGAAAATAATCATAACAATATCCTTTATTTCTGCTCAGGGCCATATACATGTAATATACAAAATACAGACAGTAACATGCACAATCTAGATACATGGGACAAGATAAAAAAATGAATAATCGGCACTTATCCACAAAATTGCTGAGGTAGCATAAAAGATAGTAATCATAATACTGGTAATAACAGTAATAATATTGGTAAGAAAAAAAATGCA
Organism: Macrobrachium nipponense; assembly: GCF_015104395.2. Taxonomy (NCBI): domain Eukaryota; kingdom Metazoa; phylum Arthropoda; class Malacostraca; order Decapoda; family Palaemonidae; genus Macrobrachium; species Macrobrachium nipponense. The sequence continues at coordinate 53,850,845 of NC_087217.1, read as the reverse complement.
TTGAGAGTTATAACAGTTAGTGCACAGATTATATAATTTAAATTTCAACTAGAGACCTTGGTTACAGTAATCAGGTCCAGAGGGGTAAATACGAAAATTGAATGTAAAAAAACTTTTAACTTGATAGTACTCACAGTAATAGTAATAATGAAAAAGTAATATATCAGCAATAGATATAATAATAATGACAGAATCTGCAGATGACATCTTGCCAATACAGCAATTAAGTCCTTTAGGGGACAAAGGCCTCATTTTCCCATCTCCACAATTTAGATCTTGCTTCACTAATTAGGATGCTTTGTATGAGCGAGTTGCTGCTGTTTCTCACTCGGGTTACCAGACTGGACATTGTTCGCCTTACAATGATTTTTAAATTGTCCAGGTGGTTTTCTATGAACATCTGTGTGGCAGAGTAGTAGTGGGGTGTGTTTGTGAGGCGTCTCAGAATGTCATTGTGCACAACAGTGATACGTCTCAAGGTCTCCCAGGTATAGTTTGTCCAGAGGGAGCACCCATAGATACTGTAGCAGTACGAGTAGAAAAGCAGCAGTTTCATGTCTTGGTGGCAGAAGGCAAACCTTGCAATCATGTTGCCAGTTGCACATAGTTTACGACGCCTCTGTTCAATGTCTGCCGTATCTTTTAGGTCGTCAGTGATAAAGTGACCTAAATACGGAAATTCATGCACAAATTCCAGCTGATGGTTTCTGAGGAAAATTTGTGGTTCTGCAATATGCTTAAGCGATCTTGGGAGCAGCAACATGCACTGGGTCTTAGGTTCTTTGTAAATTATATCAAATTCCTTTGCATATTGGCGATAAGTGTCGATGAGTCGTTGGAGACCTTGCACTGAAGGGGAAATCAGAACCATATCGTCGGCATAACAGAGGTTGTTTATAGTCGTTTCATTGACAGTGCAACCAGTTGGGAGTGAGTTCAGTTTGACATTCAAGGCATCTGTGTATGTATTAAACAAGAATGGAGAGAGAATGCCCCCTTGCTGAAGCCCGTTTGGGGAGCCGAATGTGTAGATAATAATTACCCCATTTGACACAGAATTGCTGTGTGGAGAACCAGCAATGTAAAATGCCAATTAGATATAGGGGTGTGCCTCTTTTCTGCAGCTTCAGGAAGAGCTTCAGGTAGTTTACTCTGTCAAATGCTTTTCTTACATCCACAAAACAAAAGGAAAACAGGAGAGGCTGATGATAGCTAGTAGTTCAGCAATTCTTTCATTATGTAGATGCAGGTGTCGGTTGAGTGGTTTGCTTTAAACCCGAACTGGTTCAGTGGTGTGTAGAAAGGGGGGGAAGTCTCACTAGAAGAACTGACTCTAGTATCTTCGATGCGATCGTTGTGATTGCAATCGGCCGGTAGTTGCCAGGGCCAGCTGTATCCTTTAGCTTGTTTTTGATTAATGGTATCAAGTTAACTAAGAGTATTGAGTCTGGAAGAAACTGGTGAATTATGCACGCATTGAATAGGGCAGCTAGCAAAATGTAAATTATCGGTTTGAATTTCAGCCTAGTCTAACCCCTTTATTTCTTTACACAAATGAATAATCTACTCCAGTATACTCCAGAAATCACCTTAGAACAACAGCACCACAAGACTTACAACCCAAAAAACTCCTACCAGACAGAGAGCTCTCCCATACCAACCACACACCACCAACACGTGCTTTCTACTCCCGTGTTATTGTTTACATCCTGCCGACGCCGACGCCATCTTGTCTATGACGTCACAGCCTATGACGTCACAACACAACTTAAATACATCAACAGACACCTTCTAGAATCTACCACATGCTGTCCATATATAGGACACCCACCATATTTCAACAATGCATAAAATACCCATAACAATTATACAATATATAATCAATCGGATGGTGTAATTTGAAAGGCTCTGCGGGAAGACCATCACAGCCAGGCGATTTATTATTAGGTAGGCTGTTTATGGCATCGCTGTTGTTACCTGGCGTAATACGGTCTGGAAAATAAAATTGAATGTTGTTAGTAAGGAGGTTATCTACATCCCTTCGGGAATCTTGATCATTTATGCAATTCAGGATAATGTTGAAGTGATCGCCCCACATACCATTTAATGTGCAGTGCTTAAGAGCAAGTTTGAACTGTGCTCTCGCCTGCCTCATTAGTAATGCAGTGTGTCCTTCCCTCGGGCTACCATATTGCCTCCACAATAAAAACATTTTTTGTGAGTATGTATACAGATCTTTAACCAAGTCATTCTATCCAGGTATATTATGAGAATTACCTAGACGAAATCTATGGGCAACCCGGCCCGAAGCAAGCATAGTGGAGATTATGTTCGAATAGAACTCATTCAGATCCCTCCTGTGGTGGTCATTTCTACAATTTGTGTTAGTACTAAGTAAGGCTTCTGCCGGTTGAACTATTGACCGCAACCCGGTTTCCGTGGTCGCCCTAAAGTGTCTGGTTTTCTGTTGGTTTTCTAAATCCCAGTTTACCGCTGGTGGGCGGTCAGTTAGAGGGCTCACGGTAGGGAGGTATGGGGTACTGAATGACACCTCTAATGGGATGTGATCGTAGCCCGTTGCAAGATTGTAGCGATATTGCAGGTCACAATAAAATCATGAAGTTGTGGAGATGCAATGCAGTGGTCCAGCCAGGAGGTTGTAATTACGTCCGCTCTATCATGTACATATGAATAGGAGGAAGGAGGGAGGAGCATTACATTGCTAACTTGGAGAGCATGATTTTGACAGAAGTGAGTAAATTCATTATAAAATTGTTTTGTGGGGTGAGAATTAAGGTCCCCGATTATACAGATATGATCAGCAGGACAATTGTGAATAATACTGTGTAACTCCCCTAGGATCATGCAGTAATGACCAAAATTATTGTTATTTTCCCATGGTATATAAACATTAATGATTAGGATTTTAGAGTTCCCTACTGTCACTTGAAGCCCCAGGAATCTGTCACTCCTGTAGGTCATCACCTTTATCATATTGTCTAACGATTTATGCCACAGGAAAGAAAGGCCCCCTTTCAGGCAACCAGCTATGATTTGATCTGTAACTAGCATCAATGAAGTTGAGAAGATTCTGAAGTCTTCATGTATTGAATCGCAGATGACAAGGTCATGTGGCCAGAGGAGCATTTCTTGCGATGCAATGATGCCTTTGAAGTTTTTGCAGAACATGTTTAGGAGAGGAATGTCGCTTGAGGCCAAAAATATTCCAAGAGATTATGTTTAATGTATCCATGGCTATACACAAAGATGGGAGATGAATGTGCTGATCATTTGGGTGGATGGGGGGTTAGCCAGGGGGAGTGGGCAGACACTCGCCATGGGCGGTTGATTGGCACTTGTGGTGGAAATATCCCTGGTTGGGGTTTTGGTAAGTTCCTGTGGGGGTGGTTGGTCCCTGATTAGGTTATATCTTGAAACTAATATATTAGGACAAAAATTCTCACCTTTAAGAACGTCGAGGTGTTGAAATAAGCAGGTAATCCTGTAAGCCACTTAGTGTTTACTTTTGTATGGGAGTTCGTGAGAGATGAGTGGGTCAGAGCCAGTGAGAAACTTTACTCTCCAATATGGCGTCTAGCGTCACCGATGAGTGCAGATTGTGAATTACTACGTGACATCTCTTCTCAGGTGTCGGGCGAGGTGGAACACAAATGTTGGGCTCCGGTCCAGCGGCCAAATGAGAGGTTCTTCTCTTCTTCCTGCTTGTTTGTATCTCCCAGCCACCAGACCCCTCATGATCACTTTCATCTGCAGCCACGATGGGAGGGGGAAGAAGTTGGGAGACCAACAGTCCCCTCAGAACAGTCTGTAGGTGATGAGGGCACTAAGGTGTTGCTGGGAGGCAAGGAAAAACTGGATGCTGCATTCAAAGGAGTCTGGTGGCTATCTGTGCGATTGTCTATGATTCCTGCACTTCTTTGATCGCATCCCAGATACGTGCAAGATTATTTGTTTCCACAATTTTAAGACTGCCTAGGGATTCCTGTAGTCCTTTAATCACATCGCAGATTTTTGAGAATTTATCATGTCTCTCCTCGATTTTTTCCGATTATTTCTGAGAGGGATTTTGCTGTATGGAAGGCATTTTCTGCCATGTGGTACACCGCAGGTAGGCTTAGCTCAGCAGGCCCCTTTGGAGGCAGATTGTAAGGGTCATCGGCGTAGATTTCCACCGAGCAGGTCCTTAGCCACTTAGTGAAATATGATATTTTCTTGTGAGAGGACAGGTTTTTTGTGGATCGCTCCTTGAGAATGTTCTCTGGTGTCAGATCTTTGCTTTTCGTATATGCAACGTTAATTTACTCATCGGAAAAGACATCACTGACAGATTGTATAGTTGTATAGTGGACTCGACATCGAGACGGTTCGATTGGTATTGTATAAAGTAAAGACAATTGTTCGCGAGTGCGGAACTTGTGTGTAGGGCACAGGCACCGGTAGGTGCCAGGGTCACTTGCGCAACGGTTGGAGGTTGGTCGGATGACATTTTTGTGTTAAAGGAAGGGTCAAGCACTAACACACACTGCATTCTTTTACCCATTTCCCAGGACCGATAGGCCTCAAGTAGCTGTATTTGAAAGATTTCTAAGGCACTGATTGGAGCAGAAAGAATAAACTTCTAAATATGTGAAATCAGCATCCGATAATTAATTGTAATTAGAAGTTTGATGACTTTCAGTGTCTGAAAATGAGCTGCATTTTAATAATAGGAAATTTTAACAAATCAGTTAAGTTTATTAACAGTCCTTCAGCAATTTATGATAAAAGAAAATAATGTAATTTTGACTTGGTAGTCATTCCAAGTTTCTGCATTGTACCAGTTATAAATTTTGAAGTGATCTGTAGATTTGCCAAGCTTTTTAAGGAAAGCTGAGGTCTTATACGTAAGTACTGTTAGCTGTTTAATAGCAGCTGTATCATGACAAGACTTCCCATTTTACTGCAGAAAGAATTTAAGATTTTGAACATGAAGTCACCTTCTTTAGGGCTTAAACTTTGGGGGAAATTGAAATTTTTGTCATTTCATGGGGTTCACACATTGGTTTTGTGAATGTGTTGCCGATATTTTTCATTTATGATGCTGAAGAAATGAGGTGTCTAGTGTGGGATATGTATTTTTATAGGTTTGAATTTCAGCATTACAGTAATTTTTGTATAATACAGGCAGTCCCTGGGTTATGTCAGTCCGGACTTGCAGCACCAATAACCCTGATTTTTCGGCACTGTAAGTGGATTTATGGCACCGTTAACTGCTTTACGGCGCTTAGTTATGATGCTTCCGGTTACAGCAAGTTTCAGCTTATGGTGAGCTGGTGGGGACGGAACCCTTACCATAAACTTGGGACTGCATGTAGATATACTGTGTATTCATGTACTTAAGAGTGTGTAAATTCAGGTCATATAAAGCTGTGGTTTTGTTATTAATTTTTTGCTTTCTTGCTGCCACCCTTTACAGTACTATACCCATTTGAATGCAGGTATTGCAAAGTAAGAGTTAGGTTTTAATTATTTATATGCATTTCTTAATTTATAAAGATATACATATTATTGTGTATGGATTGGAAGGTCAAGTAAGACTACCCACTGCATAATCCCAAATCCAGGTCTAAGTGCATTTTATTTTTTTATTTTTTTTTTATGGCTTTGCTTTTGTATGCCAGTTGTGTGGTATGATTGTTTTGTTAATAACCTTTTATACTCTGTACTTTGATTTATATTTCTATATTTTTCTTGACTATGAAGCTATGATTCAATTACATTATGTATATAACTTTTTTTTTTTTTTTTCTTTTTTTTAGTCCACCAATCCCAAGAAGGTACAAGTTGACAGAGGATAAGCAAGATGAAGTTGATGAAGCCTTAAATAGATTCAGTCCTGCAAAGAAACGGCCTCTCTCGCCCAACACTATAGACCAAGAAGAAGATAGTCCTAGAAGTAGCATTGCAAGAAGAAAACGAAAACGAGAATTGGACATTTTGATGGAAGATAAAAAGGTAGTAATTTTTGTGTTTATATAATTGTTCAACAATGAGAGGTAATAAATATGGTTATTTGATCCAGGCAGTAACCATTGTGTATATTTCTTATATTTGTCTTTCTAACCTTGATTAAATATTTCCATAAACTGAGTTATTTGAGAGTTCTTTCTTCAGGCAAAGAAGATGATAGAAGAAGTTGGGTCTGTAAAGGAAGGAAGCATAAATGGATCTCATTCAGCCAACAAAAGAAAGAGAGGCCGCCCACCTAAAGATCATCAGACTATTAAATCAGATGATCTTCGAGATATCAAGCAGAAAAGAGCTCAGCGGCTTCTGAAAGAAGCTTTAAATCAGGTAAGATAATTTTATTGCATTAGGTTGTTTTACGGAATAAGACTTGTGTATATATTATATATTTATGTTGTGCATATTGGCAACTTGTGAAGTAATGTTAAATTTGCAAATTTTGCTTGGCAATTGATGCAGTTTTTGCAGCTCTTATTTTCCAAGGTTTCTGTAGCTTTCTTTAAAAAAAGTTTACACCAGAAGTTTCATCTGATATATGAGCTTGGCTGCAGTCATCACTTCTCCATTCTACTCTTAAATTTTTCTCGGAAAAATTTTCTGTGATCTTACAAGCCGTTAAAACTTAAAAATACACCTTCACAAAAGTTGGTGATTTTATGTTAGTCTATAAATGCCACAGGAGCACTAAAGTTTCTGGTGTATCAATTCTAGCCCAGGTGATCAGTATTTTCCAAAATTGGGAAATGTGATTTAAGACACCTTAGACACTGTACCCTTCACCAGTTACCCCTGTTGATCTTGTCACTGTTCTACCATAATTTGTATTTCTTATCACTACTACTGGAGTTTGTGCGAGTTTTTGTTTTTGTGTACCCTATTGCTAGAACACAACAGATATCCATATTTCTTGTGAGTTCTTATTTATTTTTTATCTTATTTGGGCTGAGAACTTGATGTTGGAGCTGTTATATTTTTACAAGTTCCTTATCCCCTTACTATGTGAATAGTTTGTGAAATAGCCTTACTTCAATTAAATACAGATTATATGTTATCATTTGAGAATCTTTTGTCATTTTCAGTTTGTCAGCTCATCAAGTTTTAAAAACATTTTAGCTTATTTTACAAGGTATTTAATGTGAACAGACCTGGGGCCACCCCTGGCAAAATAGGTAATTTTGGTTTGTAAGTCTGATTTAAAGATAAAGTCATAGTAGCCTTTGGTAGTCTTATTTGAAGTACCATTGCCACTGTGGAGCAGCTGCTTGAAAGTTCTTCTCACTACTTCAAACAATTAAGTTGTCAACCTTACTACTGACTCCTTTCACTTATTTTACTGCCTTTCATTATATGCTTCAAAATATGTAGCTGAGCTATATACTCATTTATATTGGTTTGTCATTGATAACATTCACAATCCAACTTTACTTTCCATTTATGTATGCTTTGTACTTTTAGTGACATTCCCTTTCAATATTTTTTCGTGATCACTGAACCATTTATTAGCGTGTTGTTAAAGATTAATCAATTACCTCACTGGTGTGATCAGTATGGTCTTGACCTGCCACCTTGGTGGCCGCAAGTTTGATGCTCGGGCGTTCCACTGAGGGGCCAGAGATGTGTATTTCTGGTGATAAAAGTTCACTCTTGACGTGGTTCGGAAGTCACGTAAAGCCATTGGTCCCATTGCTGAATAACCACTGGTTCCATGCAACGTAAAAACACCATACATACAAACAAACAAAATTAAACATTAATCAGCATTAAATCATTTGGAAACAGCCCATTCCATGCTAAATTTATACTTCACTTTATTTGTTGCTCGTAATATTTTTATTAACGTAACTGACTTTACTTATTAAATTTTTTCTATTTCAATGAAATTTATTTTTCACAAACTTATGCTTGCTTCTGTTTTTCAGGGAAAAGGTGTTAGGCCTATTACCAAAGCAGGTCTTGGCTCATTTACTCCCAATTCCATCACGCCAGGTGACACAAGTGGTGATGAAACTTCCAGTCATGGAACACTCGATTCTTTTATACCTCCCCCATCAGACTTTGAAGGCCGTAACAACCCATTCCTTAATCTGGATTCTCTCAGTTACGGTATGCCTGTAGTAAGACCTCTCAAACGAAAATTGAATGAAAGTGACATTCGAATTGGTAAAAATGGTGAAGTGAAACGAAGACGTTTTCGTAAAAAGTCTGACAGAGCGAAATTCCTATTATTATTACAGAACGGTTCTCTAAATGTAAATGGTGTGAATGGAATAAGATTAAATGGGACAAACAGTATAAAAAATTGTGTAGACTATGCTCTCAGTGGAAGACTTAATTCTTGCTCCAAGATGGATGAGTGCAGCGATGGAGGTGAAGATTCAAGAGTAGGGGAAACTGGCTTTTCCTTTAGTGATCTTAAGTCAACTGTTAATAACTATTTTGGAGCAGCAAATCGAATTGCCAATGGTGAAAAGTTCCATGTCTTGGCAAAGAGAGTAACTGTTGAAGATAAAGTTCAATACCTCATAGAATGGGATAGTCCGAGTTCCTCATAGGCCAGGTACCAAATCGTCGTGTATTTCAACCAACTGAAGATCAGCAGCGTGTCAATTTTCCTCCGAAAGGATTTGTAACAAGTGGTGGAGTTAAGCATGGTAAGGTATGAACCGCATATCCATTTTAACAATGTGTTCAATATACACTGCCAGAATGAACGATATATGATGTATGTGAGGTTCATGATATGCACTGCCTCAACTTTAATTTATGTGATATGGTTGCTAAGGGGAGGTGGAACTAATTCTTTTTCAGATTTCAAGTTCCTTTCAGAAAAAAAAAACATGTTACAACACCTTCCAATTAAGTAACTAGAGACAGTGTTATGTGACGCGGTGGTATTCTAACCCAAAGCAACCACAGAACAAATTTTACTCTTGTTTAGTCATGTATATAAGTTGTGTTTGTTTTATGGTTATATTTATCTGGTAAAAAAGGAAAACCTGAACTTGTGTTCTAGTATGACTGAAAGTGTGCATTCTATCGTGAAATGAAGGCTTTTACCATCAGAAGTCATTTTTCAGTATCAAGAAGTTTGAATACCAATATTCAGACTGAAGGATGTAAGATTGAGTGGCCGGTGTATTGTTATTTTTAGAACTTGCTTCATCGTGAGACTGGCAAAGCTTACATTTGTGTAAGAAGCCTCTCGTCTGTGTGTATCACACAGACACAATTATGTATCTTGTTGCCAAAGACTGCCGACTGTTTATCAAAGTGAGCAGTAGGGATGAATCAAACAAAGCAATGTTATGTTTGTTGTTAATGACATTCCCATTTTGAATACATATTATCATGTTAAATATTGTATGAGTTCAAAATTATAGCCAAATGAATGAATGAATATGTGTCCTAAGTTTTGTTTGACAAATCCTACTGCTTTCTTAGAAACTATCACTGCCACTGTTCCATCATGCTCAACTTTTAAGGCGTTTCAAAGCATTGCAAAATAAGTAACATTCCAGGAATTGGAAATGTATCTTATAGAAATCTACATTTACCATTTACTGCCAATGACCATAGATGCTAGAGTACCTTATTTCTGTCCTTTTTGTATACATAATGACAGTACAAAATATTATCAATCATTCTTCCGCCGTATGTACAGACTGATATTGATAGAACAATATTGAGTTGTCTTGTGGCACTGAAGCATAGCTGGTGTATGTAGAAGAGTAGTTAAGAATGTGTATAACGTGTTATTTCTCGGTTTCAGATTAGAAAATTTGTTAGTTTCAAATCGGATTGTAAGAATACAGATATCTCTCTTGACGGTGCTTTAACATCTGCTTTTGTTAGCCAGTATTTGAAAAGCACTTGATATGGTAATCCATTTAATGGATTTTATCATTCTGGTGATTTTCTTTTTTATTTTCATTATCCTCCACCCAGCTTTGTTTGGAAAGGTATCATTTTTTTGCCATAGGTATGCTGTTATTTTCCTCTGATTTAAGTGGTCCGTCTTGTTATTTCCGTACCAGTAGAATGTTGAATTTTCAATTTGTTAATTGTTAATGGGAAATGATGCTCCACCTTGTAATCATTTTACTAATGCCTACTCCAAAATGGCTATCTTCCAATGTAATTCCTGGTTTTTTCTACTGTTGTTCATTATTTATGAAGTATACCACATTTTTTCTTTACTTTTCTTCTCTATAGTTTCACCCATGTATAAACCTTGAATTTTAATTTAAGGAAATCATTGAATAATTGTGAATCAAAAGGGTACCTTTTAAATGTATTCAGTGGATTAGAAGGTTCAGTATGTTGTTGCATGAAAAACAGCGAAACTGAGTCATACATTTTAAGTACTGCACTGAAACTTGTTGGGTGCTGACATATTTTGAGTGTTTACAAGTATATCAACATATAAGAAGTTGCTAAATTTTGTTATTGAAATTGTCTTTAATTACATCAGTATTGCCAAGATAGTTCAGGTATCACATTAATATGAAAAAGTTATCTAGCCAAATCTAGACACCTACAGTTTCTTTAAATATGCATATTCTTACTAAAGTACTTGATAATTCATGCTGTTACAAACCAAAAATGATTTTGCATAATTCTTAAAGAATTAAAATGTGAAAAAGAGGGGTTACTACGTGGCTATTATAGAGGCAATGTCGTTATGTACCATATCAAAGTAAATGATTTGCTTAGACCGTTTGGTCCTTATTGCCTGTTTTTAACTTTCGTCTTTCCCACCATGTTTGTTCTCATGTTTGTTTAATTAGTATGTCATTGCCTTCTTACAGATCCCTTTCTTCCGGAAACAGGGTTATGACGAACAAAGTCAAGAATGTGTTTAGGGAATCAGTGGAAGAACAAATTTTTAATCTTTAAATTGTTTTTGGCATTTGGTTTTTTGTTTCATGTTTATAGAACTGTGTCACTTGTTTTGTATATGATTCCTGACTTTGCTCTTTACTTAGTTCGTCCAGTAGTCTAGTCATTTGTTTACAAGTCAACACAGGCAATAGGCATGGAGTGTACCCACCAAAGTTGTCTTGTCCTCTTGGTGTAATTGGTAATTTTGTTTGTGCTGAATTTCAATTCAACAAAAGAAAAGTAACCTTCACAGTATTCATTTTTGTACCGAGGAATTTGTTTATTAATATTATTGTAGTTATTGTGCACTTGGTAGACTTAAGCAAACACTGCCATATTTTTTTTTATTTGTATTTTCTTCAATTTTATTATTACATTGAACACCATAGGCCAGGCCTGTGTGAGCTGAGAATTTTAGCTCGTCTGGTTTAACTACCTTATTCAGTATACTGTATTAATAATCAATGCATATGGTTTGAATGAAATGGTTGTTACTTAGCAGGTTGCTAACCACCCCTGCTTCCACTATTGAAGTGAGAACAATGAAAATAATAACCAGCACTACAGATATGAGGTATATGGTTGGTGTGGAAGGGAAGTGTTAGGAAAGTGGATAGTCTCCCAATTTCTTACCCTAGTCTGACAGGGAGGCTCAGGTATTTTACTGTTCACTATTAATTCATTGAAATTAATAAATTGAATTAGGTTTTTTATTTGGTACCTTGAAGTGGAGTACAGTACTATATTGAAGTGAATGAGAAATGGGTGAAAGGTTTACTCTTCCAGCTTGTGGTTATGCATCATTGATAGTACTGTATCCCCTAAGCAAATTGGTAGAAATCACAGTAGTAATTGTGATTATTATAATAAGTTTTTTTTTGGTTGCAATCTTGTACCTTTTTCTTCTTTTTCATGAAGTCTGTCTTGTTACACAGTTTGTTACTTCTGTTTCAGTTTGGGATGTATTATGTTGTGTTTGTGAAATTTGGAAGGCCAGTCTCTCCACCTGTATCAACATTTTACCAGTGAACATAAAATTTTTGTTTAAGCAACCAAAAGCTTTATATTTGTTGCATATTGGGTACTAAATGATGTTTAACCACATTTTATTTATTTCTTTATCATCCACTGAAAGATTGAAACTAGTTATCCAGTAAATTTATAGTTCCAACCTAGGTTTGGTGTAGTTTACTCCTTACTTTCTGTGGGATATGCAAGGAGCTTATAGCAAGCGAAAAGTTGATATTCTGTAACTTTTACATGTGAATATCTGTTGTACACTTCGTCAATGTTATTTAACATAAATGTTCATTATGATCTTATGGTGCTCTACCTGGAGTTCCGTGAGCTACAGTTTACTAGACTGGCTCACACCAGAGTGGGTGAATGTGTGCATGTGTATAATCTTGTATTGAATCCAAGTAATTTGGTATTTACATTCTTTTAGGAATTGGAAATTTTTCAGTTAATTGAAAAGAAATTTTGCATGGAGAGTAATTCTAATAGTGGCTTAGTAGAATTTAAATTAGGGACAAAAATTTATTTTACTGTGGTTTTCCCAGGATAACATCACAAGGGCTTGCCCTTAGATTACCTCAATAACACATTCCTCTTTCAAAGAGATGCTGCCTTCTACTCACCACCCATTGTAGTTTTTACCTCGATAATTGATGACTCGTCTGTGTGGAAATTGTTGTTTTTCACACTTGAGGCTGAGTTTCCTTATTACATTTGTGATGACAAGATGGTTAGAAATGCAGTACACAAGTATTTTTACTACTCCTAGTAGGGTTTCCCCCTATCGTACAAATTACCTCCCTTACAGATTGGGAAATTTTTGTCTTTTAGATCTGTTATAAGGAAAATGTTAAAACTCAGAAGGGAAAAATATTTGTTCCAGTTCAGAAAATTGTTGTTTTTGAAATTATTTTTATGCCTGCTGGAAGCTATAGATTCAAGATTGGGTTCCATGTAGTAGATTATAAATAAAAGTGATTTTCTCAGTGTAGTTTTAATTGCCAAATTTTTCTTATAAGAGAACCTTTTCTATAGATCCATTTCTGCTGAAAGGTGCCTTGCACTTTTTTTTTTTTTTGGTCAGTATTGTTTTGAACAGTTCGCATGTTGGGCATCTCATAACGCCCTTGTGGCCATTACTTGTTGCTTTGCTATAGACTTTGTAAGTTCCTGTGGTTGCTCACTTCCTGCAACATGTTTTCTCTATGTTCTTGGTTCCTTAATCTTAAGTTGTTAAGGGACTGAATAAATGTGGCAGTGCTAAACATTCTCATGTACAGTATTACAATTAAAATGCTACAGACAAATTTTCCACTGTATTGACACCAAAAAGCCTGGAATTATGTAGACTATTATTATGTAAATCAATTTGGCTCTTTGAATCTCAAAGTCCGGAACTTGAGAGTACACTATATTGATTAAATTGCCCTTATTTTTTCATGTTTTCCTTGTCTAGGGTTGATATACAACAAAATTTATAAGCAAATTTTGATCAAAAGGAGGATTCAAAAGTAACGTGCAGTTGCAACAGGACGGACTATGTATGATAGCAACGGAACTTTTCTTCATTGAAGCATAGTTAATTTAATGAACGATTAAAGTTAAGAAATTAAGACTAAAGAAATCGTTACCTTTGTTACATCCATTCGTGGAGAAGGGAGTAATGTACATATAAAAATATTATGAGTAATTAAGATTACCATTTTTTATATACAGGCAAGTTTATGGCTTGACTGTAATTCTTGGTCATTTGATATTTTTTGGTCTGGTTCTAACAAAAAATCAAATTATTGTGGAACTAAATAAGTACACCTGATATTGGTGGATATATATGGGTTTGTTTATAATCTTTGAAGTGGTTCCATTTCACAGGTGTATTTTAAACTTGAATGAAGTCATCTGTCAAAGTTTGAGGTATAGCAAAATGTTGAGTGTGGTGCTTTATTATAGAACATACTCTCTTCCTTTAATGAGTTAAGATTTCGTTGCACCCATAGTGGTTTACCTGTCGAGTTTCCTCTCAGTTATTTGATGTCTTGCACATGGAAAATTTAATTATATGCACATTCATCATTACTGTCCAACAATTCCAGCTCCCTCTCTTTACTGGATGGCCAAAAGTGCCATCTAGATTTTTTAAATCAATCAATCATGCCTAATTTTGATGAAAGTTGTGTAAGAACCCTTAAAATATCTGATATTTTACTCTTTATTTCCATAAGTTTACCCGTCATGGGGTTGGTGCCGTCAGTGCACCATATATCACTAGTAAGCTTGTTTGCTGCATTATTATGGCCCCCAGTTTAATTCAGTTTTAAGCCATTTACTTTACCTCCATTCCTGCTGCCTTTCTTAAGTGCTGTCCACCCTATAACTACTTGATTACTAATTAGTGTAGCTGTGGGGGTTTTCTTCCAGTTCCGCCTTTAGATCTGTGCATACTGTGCCTCATTTTATTTGTGAACCTCTTTATCTTGCAGTTCAACCACCCCAGCACACTTTTTGCTGTCTTGAGCACTGAATGGCAGTGCTTTTTTTTTTTTTTTTTTTTTTACTAATTGCAGGCCATGAAAGTATAATCTTAATTCTCAGAATTAGCGAAATTATAAAAAAGTACTTTTGACTTTGACTAAATATTTATTTTTGCACTTGACCTTACGGTGTCTGATAGCTAGGGATTGGGAACCGTCTTGTAAGGGGTAGGATCGGATAGTTCTACTTGCCAAATTGCCAATAGTACCTGTCTGGACCCCTACTTCCCACATAAAGGGAAAAGGTCCCTTGTTACTTAGTATTTCATTGGTGGCCTATAAAACCCCAAGGGGTGTTTTGAATTATACAGTTATGATATCAGAAGCCAAAGCCACTTGTTAGAGTATTAATCTAAATTATTTAGGCTAAACCATTAAAGGTACTAGTATCCTGTAAGCAGGAATTTTATTAGTACTAAAATATTTCAGGGGATTTGCAGCATACCTTCAACCCTAGCCGCTGGAACTTTTGTTCCTTTTACTGGGTACCTCCTTTCATATTTTCTTTCCATCTTAATTTCCAACCTCTCCTAACAGTTGACTGTGCAACTGCAAGGTTTTCCTCGTGTTCACCTTTTAAACCTTTTACTGTCAATTTCCGTTTCAGCGCATAAAGACTGTATAGGTCCCAGTGTTTGGCCTTTTCTCTCAATTCTATATTCAATTTAAATCTATAGCTACCCGAATCTAATCTAAGAAAGTATGGTTGCGACTCTGTACTAACCAGATGGCCTGGACAAGGAACCTTAATGGCTTAACGACATGTCACAGGGCTATCTCCCAGCATTTCATATAATACGCGTGATACTACATAGTAATACAATGTTACCCCTATAGGGGGTTAGAACCATCGGTGACAATGTGGAACTTTGTAGGGATTATTTCCGCACGGGGATAGTGCTGATATATAAAAATTTATATAATATGGAACGGCATAAAACTCAGAAAAATAGAAATATTGAGGACAGAGTATACACAAAATGACGAAGTAACTTTTGGTAAAGAAAGGCGTGAGGTTGAAGATCTTAAATATTTAGGAACAATGATATCTAAAAGAGGGCCCCAAGTTGGGATTTAGTGAGAACTAAAAAACAATCCAGCAAATGGCCAGATGAATCAAGTAAATGAAAACTATTACTTTACGAATACGAATGTTGGTATCACAATGAAGCTATTTACATCTAAACGATTTTGTCGATCTGAGACTCCTCTATTACACAATTTATATTATACATTGTGTGTGTGTGTGGTAGAGGAGTGTTCAGAGGTGACAAAAAATAAGATTCACGAAATAATTGTTGCACTAAATTGTGAAGGTTTACGAGAATATGGTGTGCATGACGTATATGTATATGGAGTTTGGGTTGTGGGCCCCTGCTCTGCGGCATTAAAAGTGGCAAGATGTTGCAGAAAGTATGGCTAAAGAATAGTACTGAGATGGTGTAATTTTCTAGAGAGGAGACGTGAGAATGTATAATAACTAGGCGTGTTGTGAAGTCTTGAGTGAGAGGCATTGAAGAGGATTTACAAAGAGTACATAGTTATCATATTGGTGTGGAAGTCAAGAGGCAGGTCTGTTGCCACCCATCTTACCTTTCCCACTTGTCCTTGCTTTGAAAAGGCTTGTCTTAAGGTACTGATTTTTGTCAATATTAATTCGTTCACTCAAAAATGCTGTTGACATCACTTACTCTTATATTCGAGCATTTTTAGGAAATGTCGCATGTTCAGTGTATAGTCACATGATGTAAATTCACCCACATATAGCTCATAAAAGCTGCTTCGTCTGTTACACAGTAGTATGTAATTGCAACGTAAGGGAGATGATTTTGATCACTCATACGTGTAGTACGTCATTTGCTATATTTTCTGGATTTCACCTTGAAATGGTCGAAAGTGCTCCAGTGCTCGGCTTGACAGCCTAAAATTTCTTAAGTTATGGGTCCACAGATTCAGGTATGTAATATTATCCAAAATAACTCGCATCTCATCTTTGTCGATGGTAGAAGTGAAAGAAAATAAGTACCGAAAGGAATTTTTAGTTTCATTGCCTGACTTCGACCAATCCTCCCCTCTTGAATTTCATGTTGTTAATGATTTTTGCTATATATTTATTAGTGTTTACACTGTTTCATATCCTTACCAATGGTGAATAGGTATTTCAGTATGAAGAGGCATTCTGAGAGTTTATTTCTTTTCAGAAAAGGGGACTTACCTTTAAAATGTGCAAGATGATTTTCACTCATATCCACATAATTGGATTACGCTATACTACGCTTGCATTTTTTCAACGGTCGTCATATAATATCAATATGCTCGTAGTATATCACGAAAATTATTATTCACCTATATTTTTCGTAATTCAGCATCTTTTTTGGTAGTGAAAATTATCATCAGCAGGTTTTCAGTAAGATTTGTTTGTGTTTTGATTTAAAGGTATCATTCAATCACCATTATCCACTAAAGGCACTGGAAGAAGCCACTAAAGACCTTCTTTAATAGTTGTAAGAATCTTGTACAAAGTATCCAATGAGGCTTGTCATGCCGGAGACCTCTGATTGGCCAAGAAACTTTCTTTCCAGTTCTTAAAACACGCGCTCTGGTTAGTCCAGCTCAGAACTTCCAGTATTGCAGATAGGTCTGTGGTCAAGTGCAGTTTTTGGTGCCCGGTTTTTCAGGACCTCTATCCTGTTGACTGAATATTGTGAAGGTAATTATTCTTAAAGTTCAGGTGGTAGCCGACTCTTTATATGACATAGTAACTTCAGCGGTGAATACATGGTATTACGGTTTTGATCGTCAGTTTGACATTTAAATGTTGAATGAAAAATGCTGTGTATAAGCAAAATAAGGGAAGCTTGCATTTAAACGCTGTACTGGTTTCTGGTGGGGCTGGAGAAAAGTCAGTGGTATTCGCAAAGAAGGTAAATGTGGAATTCGTTGAAAGTAGCCCTTGCTGGATTTTACATAGAAGTCTTGTTTTAATACTTAGCTATCCGTTCAAGAACGCCGGAATGTATTTCAAGTTGAGTCTCGCCATGAAGTTTAGGTACACAATACTGATTTTTTTTCATAAGTTCCTCGACAGTTTGCAAATGAAATAATCCCTTGAAAATCTTTTCCTTGACCGAGCTGCTACTCGTCAGCACTCAGATTCAACAATCTAGACATTTCTACATACTCCGGTTAAACTACGTTCGACAATCCTACAGTTTAGGCGTCCAAATTCTTTGCTGCTTTTTGTGTGTAAGTTTCCTTTCCTATTTTCAAATTTTTTCTCTCAACAGCTCTGCAGACAGAAGTATATTATTAAAAAAAAAAAAAAAATGAGCAGTTTATCTGCTTACAGAAGCAGAGATTCTATAAAAAAAAGGGGAAAAAAGCTTTTTCCTGTAGTATTTAAGTTGCTTATTAAGACTTTACTGTTAATTTTGGGGGTAGACTGTAATTGACCCCCAGTGGATAGTACTATTTGTCGAAAGTGGCTGTCGTATTTG
Source organism: Macrobrachium nipponense (assembly GCF_015104395.2). Taxonomy (NCBI): domain Eukaryota; kingdom Metazoa; phylum Arthropoda; class Malacostraca; order Decapoda; family Palaemonidae; genus Macrobrachium; species Macrobrachium nipponense. Next base: position 53,832,892 of record NC_087217.1, on the reverse strand, counting down.
CGGGAACGTTCCTTGCAGTCCGTGAGGACTTATTGCCCAGAATTACCCCTTAATCATGTATGAAATCATCTGATTGCGTTAAAAATAGCAAATAAATCTGCAAAAACACTCTGAGGCAAGAAGCGTCTGTGAAATTTAGTGTTTAACAGATAAGCATTATTTTACCGTAAATAATAATGTCATTGAGGGAAAATTATAACATGTATATTATCACAAGGCAGAAATGGAAGTGGTTTTAACCTTTCTGATTTTATTCAATATTATGTGATAACCTTAAGCACTTTTAACTGATTAAAATAGTTCTGCGAATGGAAGTCCTTTTAATCTCTAACTTCAAGGACAAGGGATGTGACCTCTTAGTACTTGGTAATAATTTTTAACAATTAAGTCAGCATCGTTAGGATTAAACAAGTCTGCACATTCATTCGTTTTCTTGCCTTCGCCTGCGGCGAGAATGCAGGTTAGCGTTATTTGTCAAATCACGCCGTGGAATCATGATCCCTTGGGCTACGATACTTGTCTCATTTAGCATCGAGGTTGACGTAGTGTTGTTGGAAATGTATTTCAAATGTAGGGGAGGTCTACGTCAAGTAGACTAAACGCTGCAACCAGATTCACGGAAATCTAGCCGTTGTCCATTAAATATACGGCTGGCAACTCAGGTTCCCGCGCTAACTTGGTCAAACATCACTAAACGGCGAAATATTTCTTCGGATAACCCCCCCTTTCAGGTTTTTTTTAAATGGAATCTTACATTTGGATTACATTGTAGTTAACGACAGTGAATGCCATTGTCAGATTCAGACTGTGGAATCGAATTTAGTTTTATGGGCTATGGGTGTGATTGTCCCATCGAAAACCAGAGTGAATGTTTGAAATTTTACTTATATCTGACATAATTTAAATACATTTTCACTGAAGCTTCGGTCCTTCGGTTTTCTTTTATTTTCACCGCCCACAATCACAGTGGAATTTGACGGATTGAAATTTATTTAAAAATATTTTGGTTAAAACTTAGTACTACAACCGCGCCGGTTCCATAGCTACCGTTTGTCGCCACAGGGATTACCACCCGTGTTTAAGTTGATGAGACGCAGCTGTCCTATGCCTTTTTATCTCGTTTACTTTTTCCAGTTGTTGTGACTCTTAATATATAACACCACCCTCTAATACAGTCTGGCACTTTTCCACGTAAAAAGCAAATCAACATTCAGTCCCCAAGTATAGCAATTTAAGCATTTAATTTATGGATTATTGTCGCGAGCTGTGAACTGAATTATGGCAGGGAGCTGTAGCTTACGCTATTAATTAATTAATGGCATTTGTTGTTCATTGGTTTTGCTCAGTAATTCGAAATATTTGAGACCAATGATTGAAACATTTCTGAATTCGTAATTTTATTATTGAACTCTTAGGTTCTTTTTAACTTGCGTAAACTTATGTAGTGCAGTGTAGGTTATCTGAAAGTTTGCTTCGATAATGACGTAATTTTTTCAGTGAATATTGAATGATTGAATGTGAGCTTTTAAGTTATTTTGTAATCATAATACTTGTTTATAAGAAATGTTCTAGGGTAGCATTTTTGTTAAACTATAGCTTTAGTTACCAGCAGCACGGCTACATGAAAGGGCAGACAAGGCCATAAGGAATCGAAGCAAACTTTACCGCCAAAAGCGTTACCACCGCTGCCGCCCCCCCCCCCCCCCCCCCCCCCCCCCCCCCCCACCCCCCCCCCCCCCCCTCTCTCTCTCTCTCTCTCTCTCTCTCTCTCTCTCTCTCTTCTCTCTCCACTCATACCTAGTTAATGGATTTTGCGAGCATGACTCTCCAACACGTGATAAACAGCACTGTGGGAACAGCCTACCAATAATGTTGACTTAGTCTAGTGTTGAAAATTCTGATAAAATACGTCACTGTGCCTGTCGTTGTTTGAGGCAACCTAGAAATATTTAGAGGATTTATAAATCCTCAGTTAAAATAAATGGCCATACACACAATCAGGGCATTTTAGCTGCACCAGGTATCTTAAGACCCGAAAAAAGATTAGAATCCAATAAAAAACAATTCATTAAATGTACTTGATTTGTTAACTCGACAGTTGCCATTATCATAGGGAATTCAAGTTTTCATTTATCAGAGAGAACATTAATACAGTTTATATATAGCTGGTAATTAGTTACCCCATCTCAAATACCAGACAAATCACCTCATTATCAAGACATTTAGTTAGGTTTAATTTATGAATTTGATATTTTTTCTAGATGAAAACTTAAACGTAGTATGAGGATGTGCCTTAGCGTACCACAGAGTTTATGGAAATTTTTTGGTAGTTTAGATATGTATCATGCGCTTATATGTAATATATAAATCGTCAACGTCGGTAGCTTTAACTGCACACCACCTATTCCCAGATTCCGAGTTTTTGGAATAGCGTAAAATGCTTTTGTAATAGTATTGTATCCTAACCCCTATTTATATATTTTGTCCAGTAATCACTGGAATGACTTTATTTCATTTCTGGTAGATTTAGCTAGAGAGCGAAAAAATTAAACTCTTTTGTATAGTATATTCGTTAAGATTGACTTTTGCTTTATATATATATATATATATATATATATATATATATATATATATATATATATATATATATCATTCGAGCTACAAATGTCCTTTAATATCTAATTCGCTCTACCTCGGAATTGATATATTTTCATTTATGTACCGAAGGGGAATTTTTTTAGTTGATAATAATTTCGTCCCCACATGGGATCGAATCACCGTCCAGCGGACAGGTCCTGATTTCGTTCTTTTCTAAATTACACATTTAACAGATCTCCATAAAATCACATTTTGCACATATATAGCTATGTCGCCAACTTTTTCAATTATGCACCGCTTTTCTGGAACTACTAAAGTGTCTGTTCAAATTTCGAATCCTAAAAACTGCATGGCATGGAACAAAACATTTTGACTTCTGCAGTTATTTGGATGTGACTGCTAATTATATCCGCTAATTTAATTATCGCTCCTTTTAAGGCTGTTGAAACATTTTCCTCCCCGTGTAGAATCAAACATCTTATCCCCATACATTTCAAATGATCAAGAAACACTAGGTTTCATTAGTTTCCCTCACTAAAGCTTATGGCACCAATCTTTGTGTCATTTTCCCTTTGTTACTTGCTCCTAAATGTTCCAGTTGTGGAAACTTGCGAGCAATGAACCCGCCAACATATGACATCTTCCCATGTTTGTTCTTCAACTTTCTGGTCTTTGAAGTCATCACTTTGATCATCCTTATTAAATACTGGTAAGCAAAATAAAATTGCTGATATACTGGGTTCTTTCTGAAGGGCATTTCCTTCGTCTTCGAATGATGCGTCTTGCTTGTCAGGGACGTGGGAAAATGAGGCGGATGTTACATTTTCACTGTTGCAGTTTTAAACGTTGCTCTTTGAGCTTACAAGCGTGCTGTCTTTTCCTAAAAGGTGGGCTCTGAGATGATGTTTAAATGCAACTGGTGATGGGTGCTGATCGTACGCTCCCATTTGACTTTGCAACCAAAAAAAGTGCCTCAATCCAGCCTGACTTAGTCTGTAATTTAGAGTATACGTCATGCCAAGTTTTTATTTTGCCATTTTCAGCAAGTTAGACAAAGGGTAGATCATTGTACTTTTCTTCACTTTTATTTCTCTAGCGGTTCTATTCATGTCTTGAAAGATTTTGTCTTGCATTTACAGGTTTAGTCACGTAAGCATTTCTTGATGATTTTCTATCTATTGGTAGTCGAGAATAAAACGGATCAAACTATCTATCAACAAGCCGAATGAAATGGCTTGTAATTTTCCAGTCCTTCTCTTCAAATATCCTTGGTTGTCGAAGTGATCAAAAGATTTATAAGTACTTTTGGACAGCAGTTGCACGGCAAGTTTAACTTTCATTCGTTGTATACCTATAATAACATTGATATGTTTTTCAGAAAGTTTATAAGCTGTCCGAAGATCACTTCATTCCTCTTTATTAGCTCTCTAACTGGACCATTGTGTGCGATATGTGACTACATACAGTTGCCTTAAAGTGTTCCTTTACCCCATCCCCTTATGTTTCATGAAAATGGTCTGGTAACACAGCAATGAACCCTGTTTTTCTTGTAACGACGGATGTGAATGGTCGCGATATTGGACGCCAATGCTCATATTTTCTAATCGCTACTGTAGACAATGTGTTAATGATATTAATGATATAAGAATAATAGTTTACATTACCAGTGAATTAAGTTGTTAAATATATAGAAAAATCGTATAATAACAGAATAATAAAAATAGCAATGGTGAAAATCATATTCAGTGCTTACTAACCATAATCGTCAACTTTTGTTCCATTCAGGTGTGGCTGCTGCAAGCATTTGCTGGGATCATTCTTTTGTCCATGGTAGATCATTATTTAGTGTCAATTTCACACCCTCACCAATATCGCTGTCTTCGTGGACGGCGACACAGTGATATTAGTGGGGGTGTGAAAAAAGTTATTGAAGTCAAACTAACTGTTTCAAATATCTCGTTCAATATTTAAAATTTCCCTCCACATGTGACCTAACTGAACATCAAGAAGAAATCATCAATTTTATTTTCATTTTTATAAAAGTAAACTCCACGATGATCATTCACAGAATAGTGAGGTTCATAAAGTTCATAACTACTATGGTGGTAGTTCGAGAATTTATCGGTTGTTAAAGACCCACTTGACAATGGAATTACCCGGTGTAATGTAATTAAGTGCTTTGTCAGGTATTTCACATTTAATACTGAATATTTACATTTTTACAATTAGCAATTTGACCTTGCAACGAGATGCACCTTAAATGGGTAGATACATAGAAACAAGAGCTGGATTGAATTCCTTTTGCTTTCAGTATACGTCAGGTTTTGATTTTATTTCTTTACATTTAACTTAAATGGCTAAATTTCTCGCCTCATTTGAGTTGGTCCTTGGTCATGATCATTGCTAAAAAGTAAAACACCCAAGCTTTTTGTAATTATATAACTGCGTTTTCTTTATTAAAATCAGCTGGTTTCATAAATGAATTTATAGCACCTATCTAAAAACTAGGCAGTAATACACAATTGTCATGTTCAGTGTTTTTCACAACCATAATTTCGTATTAGCTTTTGTTATAGGTCTCAAGCAGTACAGATTGATTGAAGCTATATGTCCTTTTTTTTGTGTGTGTGAATTTCCATTCTCGTGAAAGTACTTGCATTGAAAAAAGAAACCCACAAGATTACTAAGTATGAATTGTTTACTTGTGAGTATTGATATAGTATTTTACTAAAACTTAAGTACTTTCAGGCCTTAACTGTGGCCCATTCTCAAGGAATATGGATAACACCTTACTAGAGAGACAAATTAAAGTCTACACGAATGCAGATAACTACTTACTGGAGGCACCAAGCAAGTCTACAGAAATACAGATAGCTACTTACTGGAGGCAGCATTGAAGTCTCCAGGTCACAGATAACTACTTACTGGAGGCAGCATTAAAGCTTCCATGAATGTAGATCACTGCTTACTGGCTATAGCATTAAAGTCTCCAGAACAGAGATAACTACTTAATGGGGCCAGCATTGAAGTCTCCTGTTGGAGACTCCAATTGCTTAGCCTCCTGCCCGTAAGTAGCTTATCTGGACCTAGGAAGACTCCAATGCCCGTCCCAAGGTAAGTAGTTATCTACCAATCCCTGCGAGACTCAATGCCTGCCTCCTAGTAAGTAGTTATTGTGACCTGGAGACCCAATGGCTTCCTCAGGTAAGTAGTTATCACATCCCTGGAAAGAACTTCAATGCTGCCTCCCAGTAAGTAGTTATATCTGTAGACCTGAGACCTCCAATGGCTTCCTCCAGGTAAGCTAGTATCTACAACCCTGGAGACTTCCAATGCCCTGCCCTACCAGTAAGTGTTATCTGTTGACCGCGAGACTCAAATCGCTGCCTCCCGCTAAGCCTAAGTATCTGGTGACTGGAGACTCCAAATGCTTTCCTCCAGTCCAAAGTAAGCTATCTGTGACCTGGAGACTTCAATGCTTCCTCCAGTAAGTAGTTATCTACAATCCCTGGAGACTTCAATGCTAGCCTCCAGTAAGTAGTATCTACATCCGAACGACTCCCAATGGCGCCTTACAGTAAGTAGTTATCCCTGTGTGAAACATGGAGGACTTCAATGTTCCTCCAGTGTAAGTAGTTATCTACATACCCTCGAGGACCCAATTGCTTGACCTTACAGTCACATAGTTATCTGTGACCTGGAGACCCAAATCGGCTGCCTCCAGTAAGTAGTGATCTTGTGACTGAAGACCCAATGCTTCCATCCAGGTAAGTAGTTATCTACATCCCTGGAGGACCTCCAATCGCTTCCTCCCGTAAGTAGTATCCTACATCACTCTGGAGGACCCAAGCTTCCTCCCGTAAGTAAGTATACTACATCCACTGGAGACTTCCAAGGCTTCCTCCCGTAAAGTATGGTATCTACATCCTGGAGAACTACCAATGCTGCCTCCAGTAAGTAGTTATCTACATCCCTGTGAGACTCCAATTGCTTCCTCCCGTAAGTAGTTACTGTGACCGGAGAGTCTCCAATGCTGCCTCCAGTAAGTAAGTTTATCTACATCCCGGAGAGTTCAATGCTGCCTCCTAGTAGTAGTATATCTATAATCCCTGGAGACTCCAATGCTTGGCCTCCTAGTAAGTTAAGTATCTGTTGACCTGGAGACTACAATGCCCTTCCTCCAGTAAGTAGTATCTGTGACCTGGAGACTTCCAAATGCCTTGCCTCCCAGTAAGTAGTTATCTGTGACTGGAGACCCCAATGCTAGTTACTCCGGCAAGTAGTGTTAGCTCCAACATCCCTGGAGACTTCCAATGCCCTGCCTCCAAGTAAGTGTTATTCTAATCCCTAGGATGGACTCCAATGCCCTGGCCTCAGTAAGTAGTTAGCTGTGAACCTGGGAAGACCTCCAATGCCTTACCTCCAGTAATTTTGTAGTTATCTAAATCCCTGCAGCACTCCCTAATGGCCTGACCTCAGTAAGTAGTATCCTAACCCCTGCTTAGGGACCTCAGCCGATTGCGCCAGTAAGTAGTTATCTGTGACCTGGAGACTCCAAGCTTCCTCCAGTAAGTAGTTATCTACATCCCCTGAGCCTCCAATGCGCCTCAAGTAAGCGTTAGTTATCTACATCCCTGGAGAGTTCCAATGCTGACCTCCAGTAAAGTAGTTATCTGTGACCTGGAGACTCCCAATGGACTTTCTCAGTAAGTAGTTATCCTAACATCCATGGAGACTACAATGCTGACTCCAGTTAAGTAAGTTATACAGTGACCTGGAGGACTTCCAATGGCGGCCATACAGTAAGTAGTTATCTACATCCCCTGGAGACCCTCAAGCTGCCTCCAGTAAGTAGTTTATATACCATCCCTAGAGACTCCAATGCTGCTCAGTAAGTTAGTTTATCTGTAGACTGGAGACCTCCAATGCTTCCTCAGTAAGTAGTGTATCTACCAATCCCTGGAGACCCAATGGCCTTCCTCCCGTAAGTAGTTATCTACATCTCTAGGAGACTTCCAAGCTTCTCCCGTAAGTAGTTATCCTACATCCCCTGGGAAGGACTCCTGTTTTTGTGTTAACAATGGCTGACCTCAGTAAGAGTATCCTACCATCCCTAGAGACTCCAATGCTTCCTCGTAAGTTGTTATTCTGTGACCCTAGAGACTCCCAAAGCTACTCACGGTAAGTAAGTTATCCTAAACATCCCTGGAGAATCCAATGCCTGCCTCCAGTAAAGTAGTTATATCTGTAGACTGGCAGACTCCCAATGTTTCTCCAGGAAGGTAACGGTTATCTAGTGACCTGGGACTCAATGGCTGCCTCAGTAAGTAGTTTAGTTATCTCGTGACCTGGAGACTCCATGCTGCCTCCAGTAAGAGTTATCCCCCCTACCATCCCTGGAGACTCCATGATGCTCAAGTAAAGTTAGTAAACTACACTCTCTGGATGATCCAATGCTTCTGTTCCAAAGTAAGTAGTATCTACCATCTCTAGGAGACTTCATGTTACGCCTTCAGTAAGAGTATCTACATCCTGGAGACCAATGGCTGCCTCCAGTAGTAGTTATCGTGACTGGAGACTCCCAAGCTTCCCTCCATGAATGTTTTTTCTAAGTTACCCTAACCATACCTGGAGACTCCAATGTGCCCTCCAGTAAGTAGTTATTCTACATCCCTGGAGACTCCAAAATGATTGCCTCCAGTAAGTAGTTATATACATCCCTGGAGACTTCCAATGCTGACCTCGTAAGTAGTTATCTACCAATCCCTGGAGACTTCCAATGCCTAGCCTCCAAGTAAGTTAGTTATCTTACATCCCATGGAGACTCAATGCGCCTCCAGTAAGTCAGTTATCCTGTGAACCTGGATGGAGACTCCAATGCCCTTCCTCCAGTAAGTAGTTAACACATCCTAGAGGACTCCAATGTGCCCTTTCAGTAAGTAGTATCCGGTGGCCCTGGATGACTCCCAATGGCTGCCTCCAGTAAGTAGTTATACTGTGACCTGGAGACTCCAATCGCTGAGCCTCCTCCAGTAAGTAGCTTATACTGTGACCTGGAGACTCCAATGGCTTCCTCCATAAGTAGTTATTCTACCAATGCCTGGAACTCCAATGCTTGCCTCCAGTAAGTTAGTTCCTCTGCATCCCTGGCGCAGTCCCAATGCGCCTCCAGTAAGTGGTTATCCTACCCATCCTGAGACTTCCATCTGGAGGAACTCAATGCTGCCTCCAGTAAAAGTAGTTATCTGTAGACTGGAGACTCCAATGCTTCCTCCAGTATGTAGTTATTAATCCTGCCAGACCCAATGCTTGCCTCCAGTAAGTAGTTATCTACATCTCGGAGACTTCAATGTTCAGTAAAGTAGTTATCTGACCTGGAGACTCCAATTGCTCCCCCAGTAGCAGTTAATTACATCCCTGGAGACTCCAATGCTGCCTCCAGTAGTAGTTATCTACATCCCTGGAGACTTCCAATGCTGCCTCTCCAGTAAGTAGTTATCTGATGGACATGGAGACTCCAATGGTTACCTCCAGTAAGTAGTTATTAACATCCCTGGAGGACTCCCAATGCTGACTCCATTTAGTAAGTATCTGTGCCTGGAAGAATCCATGCGGCCTGGCCAGAAAGGTAGTTATCTACATCCCTGGAGACTCCAATGCTGCCCCTCCAGTAAGTAGTTATCTACCATCCCTGAACTCCAATGTGCTCCCGTAAGTAGTTATCTTGCCTGGATGACTCCAATGGCTTCCTCCAAGAATAGTTTCTACATCCCTGGAGAATCAATGCTTCCTCCCGTAAGTAGTATCGAATCTCGGAGACTCAAGCTTCCTCCCGTAAGTAGTTATCTACATCCCCCCTGGAAGACTCCAATGCTGCCTTCCAGTAACCGTAGTTAATTACATCCCTGGAGACCCCTATGCTTCCTCCCGTTAGTAGGTTATCTGTGACCGGGAGGCTCCAATGGCTTTCCCTTAGACGTAGTTATCTACAAATCCCTGGAGATCAATGTGCCTCCAGTAAGTAGTATCTATTCCTGGAGACTAATGCTGCTCCAGTAAGTAGTTATCTGTGACCTGGAGACTCCAATGCTGCCTCCAGTAAGTAGTTATCTACCATGGAGACTTCCAATGCTGCTACAGTAAGTATTTAATCCCTGAGGACTTCCAATGTTGTTTTAATGCCTCCCAGTGGTCAGTAATCCCAACCTCCTGGAGACTCCAAATGCTGCCTCCAGTAAGTAGTTATCTACATCTGGAGACTCAATGCTTGCACCTCCAGTAAGTAGTTATCTACATCCTTGGAGACTTCAATGCTGCTCCAGTAAGTAGTTATACTATCTGGAGACCAAGTTCCTCCCAAGTAGTTAGTTATCTACAATCCCTGGCGATCCAATGCCTGCCTCCATAAGTAAGTTATCCTTAACAATGTTCCCTGGAGAACTCATGCCCTGATCCAACAGTAAGTAGTTACTACATCCCTGGAGACTCCAATGCCTGCCTCCAGTAAGTAGTTATCTACATCCCTGGAGACTCCCAATGCTGCCTCCAGGAAGTAGTTATCCTACATCCCTGGAGACTCCAATGCTGCCTCCAGTAAGTAGTTATCTGTGACCTGAGACTCCAAATGCTTCTCCAGTAAGTAGTTATATACATCCCTAGAGACTCAAATGCTGCCCTCCAGTAAGTAGTTATCTGTGAACCCTGGAGACTCAATGCTGCCTCCAGTAAGTAGTTATCTGTGACCTGGAGACTCCCAATGCGCCTCCAGTAAGTAGCTATCTGTGACCTGGAGACTCCAATGCTTCCTCCAGTAAGTAGTTATCTACATCCCTGGAGACTCCAATGCTGCCTCCAGTAAGTAGTTATCTACATCCCTGGAGACTCCAATGCTGCCTCCAGTAAGTAGTTACTGTGACCTGGAGACTCCCAATGCTGCCTCCAGTAAGTAGTTATCTGTGACCTGGAGACTCCAATGCTTCCTCCAGTAAGTAGTTATCTACATCCCTGGAGACTCCAATGCTGCCCCCAGTAAGTAGTTATCTACATCCCTGGAGACCTCCAATGCTGCTCCAGTAAGTAGTATCTGTGACCTGGAGACTCCCAATGTGCTCCAGTAACGTAGTTATCTACATCCCTGGAGACTCCAATGCTGCCTCCAGTAAGTAGTTATCTAAATCCCTGAAGACTCCAAATGCTGCTTCCAGTAAGTAGTTATCTACATACCTGGAGACTTCAATGCATCTCTCTGTAAGTAGTTATTTACATTAACGGAGACTTCAATGCTGCCTCCAGTAAGTAGTTATCTGTGACCTGGAGACTCCAATGCTTCCTCCAGTAAGTAGTTATCTGTGACCTGGAGACTCCAATGCTGCCTCCAGTAAGTAGTTATCTGTGACCTGGAGACTTCAATGCATCTCTTCTGTAAGAAGTTATTTACATTAACGGAGACTTCAATGCTTCCTCCAGTAAGTAGTTATCTGTGACCTGGAGACTCCAATGCTTCCTCCAGTAAGTAGTTATCTGTGACCTGGAGACTCCAATACTGCCTCCAGTAAGTAGTTATCTGTGACCTGGAGACTCCAATGCTTCCTCCAGTAAGTAGTTATCTACATCCCTGGAGACTCCAATGCTGCCTCCAGTAAGTAGTTATCTACATCCCTGGAGACTCCAATGCTGCCTCCAGTAAGTAGTTATCTGTGACCTGGAGACTCAATGCTGCCTCCAGTAAGTAGTTATCTGTGACCTGGAGACTTCAATGCTGCCTCCAGTAAGTAGTTATCTGTGACCTGGAGAATCCAATGCTGCCTCCAGTAAGTAGTTATCAACATCCCTGGAGACTCCAATGCTGCCTCCAGTAAGTAGTTATCTGTGACCTGGAGACTCCAATGCTGCCTCCAGTAAGTAGTTATCTACATCCCTGGAGACTCCAATGCTGCCTCCAGTAAGTAGTTATCTGTGACCTGGAGAGACTAATGCTGCCTCCAGTAAGTAGTTATCTACATCTCTGGAGACTTCAATGCTTCCTCCAGTAAATAGTTATCTACATCCCTGGAGACTCCAATGATGACTCCAGTAAGTAGTTATCTGTGACCTGGAGACTCCAATGCTTCCTCCAGTAAGTAGTTATCTACATCCCTGGAGACTCCAATGCTTCCTCCAGTAAGTAGTTATCTACATCCCTGGAGACTCCAATGCTGCCTCCAGTAAGTAGTTATCTACATCCATGGAGACTCCAATGCTGCCTCCAGTAAGTAGTTATCTGTGACCTGGAGACTCCAATGCTTCCTCCAGTAAGTAGTTATCTGTGACCTGGAGACTTCAATGCTGCCTCCAGTAAGTAGTTATCTGTGACCTGGAGACTCCAATGCTGCCTCCAGTAAGTAGTTATCTGTGACCTGGAGACTCCAATGCTGCCTCCAGTAAGTAGTTATCTGTGACCTGGAGACTCCAATGTTGCCTCCAGTAAGTAGTTATCTGTGACCTGGAGACTCCAATGCTTCATCCAGTAAGTAGTTATCTGTGTCCTGGAGACTCCAATGCTGCCTCCAGTAAGTAGTTATCTGTGACCTGGAGACTCCAATGCTTCCTCCAGTAAGTAGTTATCTGTGACCTGGAGACTTCAATGCTGCCTCCAGTAAGTAGTTATCTACATCCCTGGAGACTCCAATGCTGCCTCCAGTAAGTAGTTATCTGTGACCTGGAGACTTCAATGCTGCCTCCAGTAAGTAGTTATCTACATCCCTGGAGACTCCAATGCTGCCTCCAGTAAGTAGTTATCTACATCCCTGGAGACTCCAATGCTGCCTCCAGTAAGTAGTTATCTACATCCATGGAGACTCCAATGCTGCCTCCCGTAAGTAGTTATCTGTGACCTGGAGACTTCAATGCTGCCTCCAGTAAGTAGTTATCTACATCCCTGGAGACTTCAATGCTGTCTCCAGTAACTAGTTATCTACATCTCTGGATACTTCAATGCTGTCTCCAGTAAGTAGTTATCTGTGACCTGGAGACTCCAATGCTGCCTCCAGTAAGTAGTTATCTGTGACCTGGAGACTCCAATGCTTCCTCCAGTAAGTAGTTATCTGTGACCTGGAGACTCCAATGCTGCCTCCAGTAAGTAGTTATCTGTGACCTGGAGACTCCAATGCTTCCTCCATTAAGTAGTTATCTGTGTCCTGGAGACTCCAATGCTGCCTCCAGTAAGTAGTTATCTACATCCCTGGAGACTCCAATGCTGCCTCCAGTAAGTAGTTATCTGTGACCTGGAGACTCCAATGCTGCCTCCAGTAAGTAGTTATCTGTGACATGGAGACTCCAATGCTGCATACAGTAAGTAGTTATATGTGACCTGGAGACTCCAATGCTTCCTCCAGTAAGTTGTTATCTGTGACCTGGAGACTCCAATGCTGCCTCCAGAAAGTAGTTATCTACATCCCTGGAGACTCCATGCTTGCCTCCAGAATATTATCATCCCTGGAGACTCCAATGCTGCCTCCAGTAAGTAGTTATCTAGCATCCCTGGAAGACTCCAATGCTCGCTCCAGTAAGTAGTTATCTGTGTCCTGGAGACTTCAATGCTTCCTCCAGTAAAGTGTTATCTGTGTCCTGGAGACTTCAATGCTTCCTCCAGTAAGTAGTTATCTGTGTCCTGGAGACTTCAATGCTTCCTCCGTAAGTAGTATCTGTGTCCTGAGACTTCAATGCTTCCTCCAGTAAGTAGTTATCTGTGTCCTGGAGACTTCAATGCTTCCTCCAGTAAGTAGTTATCTGTGTCCTGGAGACTTCAATGCTTCCTCCAGTAAGTAGTTATCTGTGACCTGGAGACTTCAATGCTTCCTCCAGTAAGTAGTTATCTGTCCTGGAGACTTCAATGCTTCCTCCAGTAAGTAGTTATCTGTGTCCTGGAGACTTCAATGCTTCCTCCAGTAAGTAGTTATCTGTGTCCTGGAGACTTCAATGCTTCCTCCAGTAAGTAGTTTATCTGTGCCTGGAGACTTCAATGCTTCCCTCCAGTAAGTAGTTATCTGTGTCCTGGAGACTTCAATGCTTCCTCCAGTAAGTATTATTCTGTGTCCTGGAGACTTCAATGCTTGCCTCCAGTAAGTAGTTATCTGTGACCTGGAGACTCCAATGCTGCCTCCAGTAAGTAGTTATCTACATTCCTGGAGACTCCAATGCTGCCTCCAGTAAGTAGTTATCTGTGACCTGGAGACTCCAATGCTGCCTCCAGTAAGTAGTTATCTGTGACCTGGAGACTCCAATGCTGCCTCCAGTAAGTAGTTATCTACATCCAGTAACTGGAGACTCCATGCTGCCTCCAGTAAGTAGTTATCTGACCTGGAACCCAATGCCTAGGCCCTCCAGTAGTAGTTATCTACAATCCATGGAGACTCCAATGCTTGCCTCCCAGTAAGTTAGTTATCTGCTGTCCATCTGGAGACTCCAATGCTTGCCTCCAGTAAGTTATACATCCCTGGAGACTTCCAATGCTGCCTCCAGTAAGAGTTATCCTACACCATGGAGACTCCAATGCTGCCTCCAGTAAGTAGTTATCGTCCAGTCCTGGAGACTCCAATGCTGCCTCCAGTAAGTAGTTATCTGTGACCTGGATGACTCCAATGCTGGCCTCCAGTAAAGTAGTTATCTACATCCCTGGAGACTCCAATGCTGCCTCCCGTAAGTAGTATCTGTGTCCTGGAGACTTCAATGCTGCCTCCAGTAAGTAGTTATCTGTGTCCTGGAGACTCCAATGCTTGCCTCCAGCCATAGTATCTTATATCTGGGTAGTCCTGGAGACTCAATGCTGCCTCCAGTAAGTAGTTATCTATTGTCCTGGAGACTCCAATGCTGCCTCCAGTAAGTAGTTATCTGTGTCCTGGAGACTCCAATGCTGCCTCCAGTAAGTAGTTATCTACATCCGGAGATCCAATGATGCTCCAGTAAGTAGTTATCTCTGAACTGACTGCTGCCTCCAGTAAGTAGTTATCTACATCTGGAGACTCCAATGCTGCCAGTCCAAGTAGTATCTTATCGCTCCTGGAGACTCCAATGCTCTGCCTCCAGTAAGTAGTTATCTGTGACCTGGAGACTCCAATGCTCCCCAGACTCCAGTAGTCGTTAGTCAAGTGACCTACATTGGCCTGGGAGACTCAATGCTGCCTCCAGTAAGTAGTTATCTTGTGACCTGGAGACTCCAATGCTGCCTCCAGTAAGTAGTTATCTGTGACCTGGAGACTCAAGCGGCCTCCAGTAATAGTATCATCCCGGAGACTCCATGCTGCCCCCAAGTAGTAGTTCTGTGACCTGGAGACTCCAATGCTGCCTCCAGTAAGTGTTATCGCTGGAGTTCAAGCTCCTCCAGTAATTAGTTATCTGTGACCGGAGACTCCAATGCTGGCCTCCAGTAAGTAGTTATCTACAATCTCCTGGACTGACTCAATGCTGCCTCCAGTAAGTAGTTATCTACATCCCTGGAGACTCCAATGCTGCCTCCAGTAAGTAGTTATCTGGTGACCTTGGCAAGTGACTCCAGTAAGTGTTATCTCTCCAAGTCCTCCTCTACACCCTGGAGACTCCAGCTTCCTCCAGTAAGTAGTTATCTGGACCTGGAGACTTCAATGCTGCCTCCCAGTAAGTAGTTATCTGTGACCTGGAGAACTCCAATGCTGCCTCCAGTAAGTAGTTATCTACATCTGGAGACTCCAATGCTTTGCTCCAGTAAGTAGTTATCTGTGATCCCTGGAGACTCCTAATGCTGCCTCCAGTAAGTAGTTATCTGTGATCCTGGAGACTCAATGCTTGCCTCCAGTAAGTAGCTATCTACATCCCTGGAGACTCAATGCTGCTCAGTAAGTGTTATCTACATCCCTGGAGACTCCAGGGCTGCCTCCAGTAAGTAGTTATCTTAACAATCCCTGGAGACTCCAATGCCTGCCTCCAAGTAAATTAGTTATCTTGTGACCGAGACCAATGCTGCCTCCAGTAAGAGTTATCTGTGGACCTGGAGACCCTCCACTGGCTTCCTCAGTAAGTAGTTATCTAATCCCTGAAGAATCCAATGCTGCTCCTCCAGAAGTAGTTATCTAAATCCCTGGAAGACTCCAATGCTGCCTCCCATGTAAGATATCTGTTGACCTGGAGGACCCTCCAATGCTTGCCTCCAAGTAAGTAGTTATCTACATCCCTGGAGACTCCAATGCTGACCAGTAAGGTAGTTATCTTACAATCCTGAAGACCCAATGCCTGCTTCCCAGTAAGTAGTTATCCTACATACCTTGGAGACTTCAATGCATCTCTTCTGTAAGTTAGTTATTTAAATTACGGAGACTTCAATGGCTGCTCCAGTAAGTAGTTAATCCTGGTGACCTGGAGACTCCAATGCTTTCCATACAGTAAGTAGTTATCTGTTGGACCGGGAGAACTCCAATGGCTGCCTCCATTAAGTTAAGTAGTATCTGTGAAACCTGGAGACTTCAATGGCATCTCTTCTGTAAGAAGTTATTTACATTAACCGTGAAAGGAACTTCAATGCTTTCCTCCGTAAGTAGTTATCTGTGGAAACCTGGAGACTCCCAATGCTTCCTCCAGTTAAGTAGTTATCTGTGACCTGGAGACCCTCCCATCCTTGCATTCCCGTTAAGTAGTTATCTGTGCCCTGGAAGACTCCAATGCTTCCTCCAGTACCGTAGTTATTCTACATCCTGGAGACTCCAATGCTGCCTCCAGTTAAGTAGTTATCTACATCCCTGGAGACTCCAATGTTGCCTCCAGTAAGTAGTATCTGTGACCTGGAGACTCCAATGCTGCCTCCAGTAAGTAGTTATTGTGAACTGGAGACTTCAATTGCGCCTCCGGTAAGTGAGTTATCGTTGACCTGGAAGACTCAATGCTGCCTCCAGTAAGTAGTTATCAGCATCCCGGGAGACTCAATGCTTGCCTCCAGTAAGTAGTATCCTGGTGACTGGAGACTTCCAAATGCGGCCTCAGTAAGTAGTTAATCTACATTCCCTGGAGACTCCAAATTGCTCGCCTCCAAGTAAGTTAGTTCTCTGGTGACCTGGAGGACTAATGCCTGCCTCCAAGTAAGTAGTTATCTACATCTCTGGAGACCTTCCAATGCTTCCCCAGTAAATAGTTATCTACATCCCTGGAGACTACAATGATGACTCCAGTAAGTAGTTATCCTGGAAACCTTGGAGACTCCCCAATGCCTTCCTCCAGTAAGTAGTTATCCCTACCATCACTGGAGGACTCCAATGCTTCCATCCAGTTAAGTAGTTATCTACATCCCGGAGACTCCAAGGCTGCCTACAGTACGTAGTTATTACCATTCCAATGGAGACTCCAATGCCTGCCTCCAAGTAAGGTAGTTATTCTGTGACCTGGAGGGACTAATGGCTGCCTCCCGTAAGTAGTTATCTGTGACCTGAAGACTTTCAATGCTGCCTCCAGGTTAAGTAGTTATCCTGTGACCTGGAGACTCCAATGCTGCCTCCAGGGTAAGTAGTTATCTGTTGACAGGAGACTCCAATGGCTGCTTCCAGTAAGTAGTTATCTTGTGACCTGGAAGGAATCCAATGTGCATTCCTAGTAAGTAGTTATCCTGTGACCTGGAGGACTCCAATGCTGCATCCAGTTAAGTAGTTTATCTTTGTGTCCTGGAGGGACCTCCAATGGCTGCCTTACAGTAAGTAGTTACTGTGACCTGGAAGGAGAGACTTCCAATGTTCTCCTCCAGTAAGTAGTTAATCCTGTGACCTGGAGACTTCAATGCTGCCTCCAGTTAAGTAGTTATCTACATCCATGGAGACTCCATGGCTGCCTCCAGTAAGTAGTTATCTTGTGGACCTGGAAGACTTCAATGCTGCCTCCAGTTAAAGTAGTTATCTACCCCCTGAGACTCCACTGGCTGCCTCCGTAAGTGTATCCACATCCCTGGAGTGCTCCAATGCTTGCCTCCAAGTAAGTAGTTATCTACATCCATGGAGACCTCAATGCTGCCTCCCGTAAGGAGTTATCCTGTTGACCTGCGGAGATTCAATGATGCCTCCAGGTAAGTAGTTATCCTACAATCCCTGGAGACTTCAATGGCTGTCCTCCAGTAAATAGGTTATCTACATACTCTGGAACTTTCAATGCTGTATCCAGTAAGTAGTTATCTGTGACCTGGAGAAATCCAATTGTGCCTCAACAGGAATTAGTTATCTGGAACTTGAGACCTCCAAGCTTAAACTCAGTAAGTTAGTTATCTGTGACCTGGTAAGACTTCAATGCTGGCCTCAAGTAAGTAGGTACTGGTTGACATGGAAGACTCAATGCTTCCCTCCATAAGTAAGTTAACTGTTTTTGACTGGACGACTACAATGCTGCCTCAGTAAGTAGGTACCTACATCCCTGGAGGATCAATGCTGCAATCCAGTAAGTAGTATTGTTAAGGAAGACTTCCAATGCCTGCCTCCAAGTAATTAGTTATCTGGACTGGACGACTCAATGCTGCATACCAGTAAGGGTAGTTATTATGTGACCTGGAAGAATTCCAAATGCTTCCTCAGTAAGTTGTTATCTGTTGACCTGGAGACTCCAAGCTTGCCAGAAAGTTAGTTATCTACATCCCCTGGGAGGACCTCCAATGGCTGCCTTCCAAGTAAGTAGTTATCTTACAAATCCCTGGAGACTCCAATGCCCTGGCTCCAAGTAAGTTAGTAGCTGTGTCCTGGAGACCTTCAATGGCTTCCTCAGTAAGTAGTTATTGTGACCTTGGAGACTTCAATGCTCTCCTCCAGTAAGTAGTTATCCTGTGTCCATGGAGACTTCAATGCTTCACTCAAGCCAGTAAGTAGTTATTGTGTCCTGGAGACTTCAATGCTTCCTCAGTAAGTAGTTATCCGGTGGTCCTTGCGACCTCAATGCTTCCTCAGTAAGTAGTTATCCTGTGTCCTGGAAGACTTCAATGCCTTCCTCCAGTAAAGTAGGTTATCCTGTGTACTGGAGACTTCAATGCTTCCGCCAGTTAAGTAGTTATCTGTGTCCTGGAGACTCAATGCTTCCTCAGTAAGAGTTATCTGTGACTGGAGATTCCCAATGGCTTCCTCCAGTAAGTAGTTATCTGGGTCCTGGAGACTTCAATGCTTTCTCCAGTTAAGTAGTTATCCTGTTGTCCTCGGAATGAACTTCAATGCTTCCTTCCCAGTTAAGTTAGTTATCGTGTCTGAGACTTCAATGCTTCCTCCGGTAAGTAGTTATTCTTAGTGTCAATGGAGACTTCAAGCTTCCAATCCAGTAAGTAGTTATCTGTGTCCTGGAAGACTCCCAATGGCTTGCCTCCAGTAATAGTTATCTTACAATTTACTGGAGACTCCAATGCCGCCTCCAGTAAGTAGTTATCTGTGACCTGGGGAGACTCCAAGCTGCTCCAGTAAGTAGTTAGGTTCTGTGACCTGGAGACTCCAATGGCTGCTCCAGTAATAGTTATCTTACAATTCCTGGAGACTTCCCAAGCGCCTCCAGTAAGTAGTTATCTGTGACCTGGAGACTCCAATGCTGGCCGCCAGTAAGTAGTTATCTGTGAACTGGAGACTCAATGCGGCCTTCCCCCTAGAAGTAGTTATCTAAATCCCTGGAGACTCCAATGCTGCCTCCAGTAAGTAGTTATCTACCATCCATGGAGACTCCAATGCTGCCTCCAGTAAGTAGTATCTGTGACCTGGAAACTCCAATGCTGCCTCAGTAAAGTAGTTATCTACATCCATGGAGACTCCAATGCTGCCTCCCGTAAGTAGTTATCTGTGTCCTGGAGACTTCCACATGCTGCCTACAGTAAGTATTATCCTGTGACCTGGAGACTCCAATGCGCGCCTCCAGCCATTAGTTATCTACATCCTGGAGACTCCAATGCTGCCTCCAGTAAGGATATCTACATCCCTGGAGACTCACAATGCGGCTCCAGTAAGTAGTTATCTGTGTCCTGGAGACTCCAATGCTGCCTACAGTAAGGAGTTATCTGTGACCTGGAGACTCCAATGCGGGCCTCCAGTAAATTAGTTACTACATTCCTGGAGACTCCAATGCTGCCGCCAGTAAGTAGTTATCTGTGACCTGGAGACTCCAATGCTGCTCCAGTAAGTAGTTATCTGGGACCTGGAGACTTCAATGGACTTCCTCAGTAAAGTAGTTAATCTGGATGTCCTGGAGACTTCAATGCTTCTCCGTAAGTAGTTATCTGTGTCCTGGAGACTTCAATGCTGCCGTCAGTAAGTAGGTATCTGTGTCATGGAGACTCCAATGCTGCCTCCAGTAAGTATAGTTATCTACATCCTGGAGGGACTCAATGCTGCCTTCTAGTAAGTAGTATCTGTGGACCTAGAGAATCAATGCTTGGCCTCCAGAATAGTAATCTACATCCCTGGAGACTCCCAATGCTGCCTCCAGTAAGTAGTTATCTACATCCCTGGAGACTCCAATTGCTTGCCTACAGTAAGTAGTTATCTGTGACCTGGAGAATCCAATGCTGGACTCCATAAGTAGTCATCTTTGACCTGGAGATCAAATGCTGCTCAGTAGTAAGTTATCTGTGACCTGGAAGACTCAATGATGCCTCCAAGTAAGTAGTTATCTGTGACCTGGAGACTCTAATACTGCTCAGTAAGTAGTTATCTGTGACCTGGAGGACTCAAATGAAGCCTCCAGTAAGTAGCTATCTACATCCTGGAGACTCCAATGCTGCCTCCAGTAAGTAGTTATCTACATATCTGGAGAACTCAAGCGGCCTCCAGTAAGTACTTCTCTAACATCCCTGGAGACTCCCATGCGCCTCCAGTAAGTAGTTATCTGTGACTGGAGACTCCAATGCTTCCTCCGTAGTAGTTATTGTGACCTTGAGACTTCAAGGCTGCCTCCAGTAAGTAGTTATCTGTGACGGAGACTCCAATGCTGCCTCCAGTAAGTAAGGTATCTACACTCTCTGGAGACTCCAATGCTCTCCCGTAAGTAGTTATCTACATCCCTGGAGGACTTCCATGCTGCCTCCAGTAAGTCGGTATCTACATCCTGGAGACCCAATGTTGCCTCCAAGTAAGTAGCTTCTACATCTCTGGAGACTTCAATGCTGGCCTCCAGTAAGTAGTATCTGTGGACCTGCGACTCAATGCTGCCTCAGTAAGAGTACTGTGACCTGGAAGACTCCAATGCTGCTCCAGTAAGTAGTTTATCTGTGACCTGGAAACTTCAATGCCGCCTCCATTAAGTAGTATCTGTGAACATGGAGACTTCAATAGCTGCTACAATAAGTAGGATCTGTGACCGGAGACTCCAATTCTGCCTCCAGAATGTAGTATTCTGTGACCTGGAGACGTCAATGCTTCCTCCAGTAAGTGGTTAACTGTGACCTGGAGACTCCAATGTTCGCCTCCAGTAAGTAGTTATCTAATCTCGGAGACTTCACTGCTGGCATCCAGTAAAGTAGTTATCTGTGACCTGGAGACTTCCACTGCTGCCTCCAGTAAGTAGTTATCCTGTGACCTGGAGACTCCAATCTGGCCCAGTAAGTAGTTTATCTACATCTCTGGAGACTTCAATGCTGCTTCCAGTAAGTAGTATCTGTGACCTGGAGCTGAATGCTGCCTCCCAGTAAGTAGTTAGCTGTGACCTGAGACTCCAAGCTTCCTCCAGTAAGTAGTTATCTGTGACATGGAGACTTCAATGTGCCTCCCAGTAGTAGTTATCTGGGACCTGGAGACTTCAATTGCTTGCCTCCAGTAAGTAGTTATCTGTGACCTGGAGACTTCAATGACATGCCTCAGTAAGTAGTTATCTGTGGACCTGGGAGAATCCAATGTGCATCCAGTAAGTAGTTACTACATCCCTGGAGACTTCAATGCTGTCCAGTAAGTAGTTATTCTACATCTCTGGCGGACTTCAATGTTGCCTCCAGTAAGTAGTTATCTAAATCCTGGAGACTTCAAATGCTGGCTCAGTAATTTAGTTATCTTACATCTCTGGATACTTCAATGCTGTCTCCAGTAAGTAGTTATCTACAACTCTGGAGGCTTCAATGCTGCCTCCAGTAAGTAGTTATCTGTGACCTGGAGACTTCAATGCTGCCTCCAGTAAGTAGTTATCTGTGTCCTGGAGACTTTAATGCTTTCTCCAGTAAGTAGTTATCTGTGTCCTGGAGACTTCAATGCTGCCTCCAGTAAGTAGTGATCTATATTCCAGGAGATTGCAATACTGCCTCCAGTAAGTAGTTATCTATATCCCTGGAGACTTCAATGCTGCCTCCAGTAAGTATTTATCTACATCCCTGGAGACTCGAATGCTGCTTCCAGTAAGTAGTTATCTACTTCCTTGGATACTTCAATGCTGCCTCCAGTAAGTATTAATCTATATTCCTAGAGACTTCAATGCTGCCTCCAGTAGTAGTTTATCCATGTCCCTGGAGACTTCAATGCTGCCTCCAGTAAGTAGTTATCCATATTCCTGGAGACTTCAATACTGCCTCCAGTAAGTAGTTATCCATGTCCCTGGAGACTTCAATGCTGTCTCCAGTAAGTTGTTATCCATATTCCTGGAGACTTCAATGCTGCCTCCAGTAAGTAGTTATCCATGTCCCTGGAGACTTCAATGCTGTCTCCAGTAAGTAGTTATCCATATTCCAGGAGACTTCAATGCTGCCTCCAGTAAGTAGTTATCCATGTCCCTGGAGACTTCAATGCTGCCTCCAGTAAGTAGTTATCCATATCCCTGGAGACTTCAATGCTTCTCTCAGTAAGTAGTTATCTACATTCATGGAGACTTCAATGCTGTCTCCAGTAAGTAGTTATCCATATTCATGGAGACTTCAATGCAGCCTTCAGTAAATAGTTATCTATATCCTTGGAGACTTCAATGCTTCTCTCCAGTGAGTAGTT
Source organism: Macrobrachium nipponense (assembly GCF_015104395.2). NCBI lineage: Eukaryota > Metazoa > Arthropoda > Malacostraca > Decapoda > Palaemonidae > Macrobrachium > Macrobrachium nipponense. The sequence goes on along the minus strand of NC_087217.1, from coordinate 53,810,390 downwards.
ATCCATATTCCAGGAGACTTCAATGCATCTCTTCTGTAAGTAGTTATTTACATTAACGGAGACTTCAATGCTTCTCTCCTGTAGGTAGTTATCTACATTCATGGAGACTTCAATGCTTCTCTCCAATAAGTAGTTATCCATATTCCTGGAGACTTCAATGTTTCTCTCCTGTAAGTAGCTATCTACATTAATGGAGACCTCAATGCCGCTCTCCAATAAGTAGTTATCCATATTCCTGGAGACTTCAATGCTCCTCTCCAGTAAGTAGTTATCCATATTCCTGGAGACTTCAATGCTACCTCCAGTAAGCAGTTATCCATATTTATGGAGACTTCAATGCTTCTCTCCAGTAAGTAGTTATCTACATTCATTGAGACTTCAGTGCTTCTCTACAGTAAGCAGTTATCCATATTCATGGAGGCTTCAATGTTTCTCTTCAGTAAGTAGTTATCCATATTCCTGGAGACTTCAATGCTACCTCCAGTAAGCAGTTATCCATATTCCTAGGGACTTCAATGCTTCTCTCCAGTAAGTAGTTATCTACATTCATTGAGACTTCAGTGCTTCTCTACAGTAAGTAGTTATCCATATTCATGGAGGCTTCAATGCTGCCTCCAGTAAGTAGTTATCCTTATTCCTGGAGACTTCAATGGTTCTCTTCTGTAAGTAGTGATCTATATTCCTCGAGACTTCAATGCTTCTCTCCAGTAAGTAGTTATCTATATTCATGGAGACTTCATTGCTACTCCCTAGTAAGTAGTTTTCCATATTCTTGCATATCTTCCTCTTTCCATTGATGCATTGTTTTGTAAACTGGCCCAACTCAAAGTTCACCTAGCTTGATTAGCTGCATATTGATATATTTACCTGTCTGATAAGGGTTAAGTAGTTGTCCATATATCTGGAGACTTCAATGCTGCTTGCTCTTCAGTAAGTAGTTATCTATATACCTGGAGACTTCAATGCAGAACAGTGTTTAGTCTCTATTAAAACACATCAAATATATTGTGGCTTCAGATTAAATCATCAAGGACACAGAACCCTAGACTAAGTTAGTGAGTCATTCGATGAATGTCCTGCTCAAGATGTAGGCCTAGGCCAAGGTCAGAAGAATCTGGTGGTATCGAAACCAATGACATACATTACATAAATTGTGGCCTCGGCCTAAATTTTCGAGGGCTGAAGACAAAAGAGACTATGTCAGTGTCAGTCATGGTATTCCGATGTCAGACATAGGCCTAGGCTAAGGTCAGAAGAGTCCAGCCTCGTGGTCTCTACACTACCTTCAGTGCAGTGTGTGAATGTAAAACGTCTTTCACTTCTCATATGTAGGTTTGGTTGGCGCTGACCTGCTTAAGGAATTCATGATTGACAGTAAAAGCACCAAAAGAAGGAACAAAAAGTTTGTGCATTCTGTTGCTTTACTTTCGAAAACACTTTCATCTTATAATTATATCCTGAGCAGTCAGAAAGCTTTATCTGCATTTTATAAACATATATAATAGGTTGTAACGGATTTCATTGCTTTGAAAGGAAAATTAAACTTTGGTGAAAAGCCACTCAAATCCAATTTACTCAGAAAATTAAATAACAGGTTAATCATCTATAGCAGCCTTTTGGCTTCCACGTCAAGGGCAACACTAAATTCTGTTAGACCTAAGTACTGCTGCTTTCTAATCATGAGGAGAATGAATGAGTTAGGTGCTATGACCAAAACAAAACCCCCTCCCAAAAAAATCAAGAACAAGAAACAACATATTAGAATATCAAGGGTTGACCTTTAAGCAAAGGCAAGCAGAATTTAGTAGACTGCAGCTCCAGAGCTTTGTAAAAGAGGGGAAAGAATGGTCATGTGACCGTTGAAATACGTGTTCCCTTCAAGATTAGTTTGGTAATCATTTTCACAAACAAAAAACTAGTCAAATTCAGTTTCAAATAAAATTTTATTAAAAATTAAAAATAAATCAATGGACAAAGACGCAAAAATAGCAAAATGTATCTTGAATTCATTGAACTGACAAATCCACGGGATCATAAATAGTCGACAAATTCGAGACTGAAGCGACAAGATATCCAGTCACGAATCCCACGAGACGAAAGGCTGAAATGAAAACTCATATCGACTGCAAACTATTCCTTTATATCCACTCTTGGGTTGGCATATATGGACCATCAGGGTAGTTAAGGTGTGTTGTTACTCGGATGACTCGAGTTAGATACCGGCCAGAGAAATTTCCATTTAGGCTACTCTGGTGAGAAGTGGCTCGAATAAAAAACAAGTATGAGTGTCACACTGGATACGTTAGTTCCTTTATACATCTGGTGGTCTATCATTTTTCCCCAAAGCCTCCCATTTCGTAACCTGTCAATGGCTATTATAATTGCCTTTATGAAATTATATTTATAGGTCTTGGTATTTGCGGTTTATAATGACATTACTTTATAGATGGATTGTGTAAATCCAAAGCGTATTTCCATTCAAATAACGTTCTGAAATTGACACCTAATAATGACCTACCATGAACAAAAGTAGGATCCCAGCAAGCGCCTGCACAGCCACGCCTGAATGGAACAAAGTTGACGATTATGGCTAATAAGGACCGAATATGATTTTTACTATTGCTATTTTTATTGCTCTGTTACTATACTATTTTTCTATTTGTTTAACATCGACTCAGTTCACTGGTAATGTGAACTATTATTCGTATAACATTAACATATTGTCTACAGTAGTGATTAGAAAATATGAACATTGGCATCCAATAGCTCGACCATTCACATCCGTCGTTACAAGACAAACAGGCTTCATTGTTGTGTTACCTCACCATTATCATGAAACAGAAGGGGACGGGGTAAAGGAACACTTTAAGGCAACTGTACCATCAGGCAATATGAATCCATGGTCAAGAGAATTGTTTCTAAAAAGCTCAACTAGATATAGAGCATCCGCAAAACATGTATAGTATTTGCTGTTGTCCATTGGATTAATGGAGGAGCTTCCTCGTGGCGAGTTTGAGTTGACGTCACACTCTCGACCTGGCAGAAGCTTATTTTGGGTCAGCGCTGACAAGACCACCTATACTCTTTGGACCTTGAGTTGAACACTATTAACAAAATAGTAAATGAAAGAACAAAGCTTTTCACAATGAAACTTAGCACAAATGATTAACAAAATCATTCGTCATTGCGGTGATACACAGCTAACTTGATGCAGAGGGAGGTAGCATTTATATTTTTTAGGAATAATGAATGAATGATTTTAAGTTATCGTGCGTCGTGGTATTGTTGAGGAGAGAAGAAGAGACAGTAAAATCTTTACTATATGTACGTAAAAGCAGTACCAATTCACATAAAAAACGATATTTCACAATAAATTTTAACAATGATAAAACTTGAAAACAAATGCAAAACGGTAAAAAAAACCCTTGCTCGAGTCAGTGTTCGGTTCGCTGAGAGAGAGAGAGAGAGAGAGAGAGACGGTTCTGGTTCCCATTGACTTATTAGCTGATCTGGGATGATTATTCCCCCATTTCTTTCACTGACACACGATCTGCCCAAATCCCTTTTATTTTTGTTACGGTAAAATTACCAATCTAGTAATAATTACTTTTTACGATATTTTTACTTTTGTAAAAGTAACTCAACTCTGTAATAAACAAACGCGTCGCTTTCAGCTTCTGCATGCCTTCGATTGTTTGTTTAAATGGCTTCCTTGGGAAAAGTTATTTTATTTCTCTTTCCTTTGCTTGAATTCTTGACTTATTACTTAATTGTTTGTAAAATCCTCATGTTTGTTTTAAAAGTCTGCCGTTTGCCAACAGTAAGTTGATGTATTGTGGCATAATTAATCTATTTCGTGCACTTACGAACAGTGTAAACACGCTGTTACTCTCTCTCTCTCTCTCTCTCTCTCTCTCTCTCTCTCTCTCTCTCTCTCTCTCTCTCTCTCTGACACAATCGGACACACACACACACACACTATCGATTCCTTTAATTATCTTTGTACCTAATGTGAATAAAATTTATTGTTATCAACCTTCGCATACTGCAATCAATTCGGTTTGCTCTAAAGGGTTTCCGTCTCTCCTCCCTTCATATAACGTACTGTTTCATTACTTTACACTCTTGATTTAACTTTTGGACACATTAATAATAGAAAAAATATGGAAAGAGGGACTTTTTGGGTTGGCTGGAACGAATTATCCTGATTCCCTTTATTTCTTATGGGGATATTTGTTTCCTATTTCGAACAAATCGTACTTCGAACAGCCTTCTGGAACGGATTAAGTTCGAAATAAGAGTTACTACTGTACACACACACACACACACACACACACACACATATATATATATATATATATATATATATATATATATATATATATATATATATCTAATAAAAGGAGCCAATAAAAACACCAAAATGTAGAGAGAAAAGTACTATATTTCAGAGACTGCTGTCTCTCTCTTCAGGTATATGAATGAGAAAAATTTACAGAAAAGGTGGTATTTATACCAAGAGATCCGTTCACAAGTAAGCCAATTTAGGTCACCCCCGCTGATAATCTTCCTTTAATCTTCTTAAGCGTTGGTTGAATGAAAACTTCGTCGACGACATCTGAAATCCACGCGCCTTTTGAGATGTTCATTACCTGCTTCTCTTTTATTAAGGCCGATTCCATCATTTGACTCTTGTACCGGCAGTTGCTGCTATAAATTACACGTGACGAATTCCAGTTTATTCTATGGTTATGATCATTTATATGGTTGAAAATAGCCGAGTTCTGTTGTCCATACCTAACTGACCGTTTGTGTTGTATTAATCTCTGGGGAAGTGATTTACCTGTAAATCCAATGGAAGAAGACCATATAATTGAGAAAGCAATTCAAAAAGCAAACGTAATTTTCTACCGACCCCCTAAAGACAAGACCCAGAGACACCCAACAATAAAATAAAAATTCCTCACCTGGAGACGATTAAGAGAGTAACCCACACCCTTGGGAAATCCAACCCTTTTGCATTTACCTACCCAAACACCTTAGCCAAATCCCTGATTAACGTCCAACAAAAGACATCTCCCAAAGACTCTGGGGTCCATGAGATCCCATGCCAGGACTGTGACCAATCTTACATTGGATTTACAGGTAAATCACTTCCCCAGAGATTAATACAACACAAACGGTCAGTTAGGTATGGACAACAGAACTCGGCTATTTTCAACCATATAAATGATCATAACCATAGAATAAACTGGAATTCGTCACGTGTAATTTATAGCAGCAACTGCCGGTACAAGAGTCAAATGATGGAATCGGCCTTAATAAAAGAGAAGCAGGTAATGAACATCTCAAAGGCGCGTGGGTTTCAGATGTCGTCGACGAAGTTTTCATTCAACCAACGCTTAAGAAGATTAAAGGAAGATTATCAGCGGGGGTGACCTAAATTGGCTTACTTGTGGACGGATCTCTTGGTATAAGTACCACCAACCTTTTCTGTAAACTTTTCTCATTCATATACTGAAAGAGAGAGACAGCAGTCTCTGAAATATAGTACTTTTCTCTCTACATTTTGGTGTTTTTATGGGCTCCTTTTATTAGATGGAATTCTGTTGTTACAGAACATTTTTACCAGTCATATATATATATATATATATATATATATATATATATATATACATATATATATATATATATATATATATATATATATATATATATATATTATATATAATGTCGTCGGACAACGTGAAAAATAAATCACCGAGGCTTTGATTTGTAGAGGTTAACTTTGTGAAGACTGTAGGTGCTTCATGTAATTACTATAAAGGGAGATGTTAAATATAAGGATCATTATTGAAGACGTTACGTATAAGATTTTGCAAATTAATTATGCCTCGTATTGAGGAACTAGTGACATTAGCGAAAAAAAAGAAGTTTACAGACAGAATCCAGAGCTTGATAGTACCGTTAAATTTTACTCTTAGAAAAAACTATTTGAATACCTTTGTACGTATCATCATAAGGAACAGTTAAGGTCTAGACCTTGGGAATGGTTTTGTTTATTTTTTAAAAGTACGAGGCATTTCTCGTTAGGAGTAACCGGCCGTAAAAGCAAGTGAATGTGAAAAAATGAGAATTCTTGAACAGGTAATTATTTATGAAGAGTTTACTCCGCTCTATTCACCCTCTTGCAAACCTTTCCAAAATTTCTCGGTACGTCAGCAGCACAAAATGTATTAGTGGAAATAGTAAGTATTTTTAATAATAATAATAATAATAATAATAATAATAATAATAATAATAATAATAATAATAATAATAATAATAATAAAACACCATCAGCCCCCTCAAAAATACGATGCGCAACTGGAATACAATACTTACAAGCTCTGGAATAAGACTAGGAGAGGTTAATATCAGGAGAAGGATCTTCCAGGACGACTCACTGTCCCCACTACATCGAGAACAGAGCACTGGGGCAACATATGAAAACCAGTGAAGACGAGTGGCTCAAGAGTGCATGGGAAGAAGGGCTGATAAAAGTAGACGAAGACCCAGAAATATACAGAGAGAGGAGAAGGACAAGCAGAACAGAGGAATGGCACAACAAACCAAGCACGGACAATACATGAGACAGACTAAAGAACTAGCCAGTGATAACACGTGGCAATGGCTACTGAGGGGAGAGCTCAAGAAGGAAACTGAAGGAATGATAACAGCTGCACAAGATCAGGCCCTAAGAACCAGATATGTTCAAAAGAACGATAGATGGAAATATCATCTCTCCCATATGTAGGAAGTGCAATACGAAAAATTAAACCATAAACCACAGTAACAAGTGGTATGAGCACCATCCTGAAGGAGTGATAGAAAACGATCAAGCAAAGATCATCTGGGACTATGGCATCAGAACAGATAGGATGATACGTGCAAATAGACCAGACGTGACGTTGATTGACAAAATCAAGAAGAAAGTATCACTCATTGATGTCGCAATATCATGGGACACCAGAGTTGAAGAGAAAGAAAGGGAAAAAATGGGGAAGTATCAAGACCTGAAAATAGAAATAAGAAGGATATGGGATATGCCAGTGGACATTGTACTCATAATCATAGGAACACTAGGCACTATTACAAGATCTCTGAAAAGGAATCTGGAAAAACTAGAGGCTGGAGTAGCTCCAGGACTCATGCAGAAGAGTGTAATCCTAGAAACGGCGCACATGGTGAGAAAAGTGATGGACTCCTAAGGAGGCAGGATGCAACCCTGAACCCCACACTGTAAATACCACCCAGTCGAATTGGAGGACTGTGATAGGCCAAAAGAAAAAAAAAACTGCCTGCAAATACTGATATGGTATTAACATATTAGGACTGGGACTCGGACCATTACTTACATAATTGATAACTAAGTAAAAATAGGCGGAATCTGTTTGTAAAATCTGTGTACCTGTGCTTGAAAATAACTGTTGACTTATTAAGACCAGCGGTTAAGTGAACGTAATTTTTGGGAGGTACTTTGAGTATAGGCCAGTTCCTAATGGGCAGGTTAAAAATATACAAATGTCTAAGATGACATTTAAATAGCACCAAGCGTCGTCTAGATTCAGTTAAAATTTTAATCAAAGGAAAATGGGTGAGACCATTTCATTGTCAGAGTTAGCCATACTACCAAATTTGAGTGAAGCAGGTTTATGAACAAATAACAAATTAGCTGGGTAGTCTTTTGCTTTAATTTATGAACTTCAAGTTGTTCGTCTGTCTGGCACTAAAATCTTCAAGAGAATGTAAAGGCCTGTCCACACGACCGGGCCTGATCGGCGGACCTCCCCTCTAACGGGTACACTTGACTGGCAAACCGTCAAATTGCCCGATGGGTCTTGTAGCAAAATCACCATGGTGATGCCCGATGGATTGAGATTCGACCCTGGTAGACGTACGTTAACCATGTACATTTCTTTTACTGAGCCATTCTTTGCACCATATTCTCTGTTTTTTCATCACACGCAAAGCAATTATCATGCAATTATAGTGTGTGGGGGCGGACGCGTTGGAGGTCTCTCTAGCGTTTCTCTACCGAAAAGAAGGGGTTTTTAATAGTGTCTCCACGTAATACCCGGCGGGGAAGCCGGAGAATGTTGTGCAATTGCAGATATACTAATATTCTTTCTGCTCCAATCAGTGCCTTGGAAATCTTTCAAATTACAGCTACTCGAGGCCTATTGGTCCTGAGAAATGGGTAAAAGAATGCAGTGTATGTGTTAGTGCTTGGCCCTTCCCTTACCACAAAAATGTCATCATACTCCAGAACCTTCTCGACTTCATCGATGCAAGTTACAGATCAAATCATAGCCGGTCGCCCGAATGGGACCCTTTCTTTCCTGTGGCACAAATCGTTAGACAATATGATAAAGGTGATGACCTACAGGAGTGACAGATTGCTGGGGCTTCAAGTGACAGTAGGGAACTCTAAAATCCTGATCATTAATGTTTATATGCCATGGGAAAATAACAATTTCGATCATTACTGCATGATCCTAGGGGAGTTACACAGTATTATTCACGATTCTCCTGCTGATCATATTTGTATAATTGGGGACCTTAATTCCCACCCTACAAAACAATTTTATAATGAACTTACTCGCTTCTGTCAAAATCATGCTTGCATCGGGCAGGGCTGCCTATAGAGTTCGTCAAGGTAATTCTCGTAATATACCTGGATGGAATGACTTGGTTAAAGATCGGTATACATACGAGAAATGTTTTTACTTTGGAGGCAAAATGGTAGCCCGAGGGAAGGGGACACTGCATTATTAATGAGACAGGCGAGAGCTCAATTCAAAACTTGCTCTTAAGCACTGCACATTAAATGAAAAACAACTAAGAGCAGATGCAATGTCTAGAAATTTAGAATCGGGTGATTATCCTCGTCTTGGAAAGATATCCAGTCCTTAAATCCCAAAACTAAAAAGCTATCACAGAGAGTAGGGGAAGCAGTCTGAGACGAGGCTATCGCAAGTATGTGCGGCGATCACTTCAACAATATCCTGAATTGCATAAATGATCAGGATTCCCGAAGGGATGTAGATAACCTCCTTACTGACAACACTCAATTTCATTTTGCAGACCGTATTACGCCAGGTAACATCAGCGATGCCATAAACAGCCTACCTAATAATAAATCGCCTGGCTGTGATGGTCTTCCCGCAGAGCCTTTCAAATTCTGCCATCCGATAATTTACATTTTGCTAGCTGCCCTATTCAATGCGTGCATAATTCGCCAGTTTCTTCCAGACTCCCTACTCTTAGTTCACTTGATACCATTAATCAAAAACAAGCTAAAGAATGCAGCTGACCCTGGTAACTACCGGCCGATTACAATCACAACGATCGCATCAAAGATACTTGAGTCGGCTCTTCTGGTGAGACTTCCCCCCTATCTACACACCACTGACAACCAGTTCGGGTTTAAAGCAAACCACTCAACCGACACCTGCATCTACGTACTGAAAGAATTGCTGAACTACTACCTATCATCAGCCTCTCCTGTTTTCCTTTGTTTTGTGGATGTGAGAAAAAGATTCAACAGAGTAAACTACCTGAAGCTCTTCCTGAAGCTGCATGAAAGAGGCACACCCCTATATCTAATTGGCATTTTACATTGCTGGTTCTCCACACAGCAATTCTGTGTCAAATGGGGTAACGTATTATCTACACATTCGGCTCCCTAAACGGGCTTCAGCAAGGGGGCATTCTCTCTCCATACTTGTTTAATACGTACACAGATGCCTTGAATGTCAAAATGAACTCACTCCTAATCGGATGCACTGTCAATGAAACAACCATAAACAACTTCTGTTACGCCGATGATATGGTTATGATATCCCCTTCAGTGCAAGGTCTCCAACGACTCATCGACACTTGCCGCCAATATGCAGAGGAATTTGATATAATTTACAACGAAACCAAGACCCAGTGCATGTCGCTGCTCCCGAGCTCGCTTAAGCATGTTGCAGAACAACAAATTTTCCTCGGAAACCATCGGCTAGAATTTGTGCACGAATTTCCGTATTTGGGTCACACTATCACCGACGACCTAAAAGATACGGCAGACATTGAACAGAGGCGTCGCAAGCTATGTGCAACTAGAAACATGATTGCACGGAGGTTTGCCCTCCGAGACGTGAAACTGTTGCTCTTCCGCTTGTACTGCTACAGTATCTATGGGTGCTCCCTCTGGATATCTGGACCGTGGACGAACTATACCCGAGAGACCATCTACCAATTTCCGCTCATGCGTGGGCGTGCGTGCGTTGATACGTGAATGTGTGACCTTAGCATGAGACATATCACTGTTGTGCACAATGACATTTTGAGACGCCTCACAACCACTCCCCGTTACCACTCCGCCACACGGATGTTCATCGAAAACCGCCTGGACAACTTAAAAATCATTGTAAGGCGAACAATGTCCAGTCTGGTAACCCGAGTGAGAAACAGCAGCAACTCACTCATACAAAGCATCCTAAGGAGTGAAGCAAGAAGATGATCTAAATTGTGGGAAAGATGGGAAAATGAGGCCTTTGTCCCCTAAAGGACTTAATCTCTGTATTGGCAAAATGTCATCTGCAGATTCTGTCATTATTATCATATTTATTGCCGATATTTTACTTTTTCATTATTACTGTGAATACTATCAAGTTAGTTTTTTTTTTTACATTCAATTTTCGTATTTAGCTCTCTGAACCTGACTACTGTAACCACCCAAGGTCTCTAGATGAAATTTAAGTTATATATTCTGTGCACTAACTGTTATAACTCTCATTGCATTTTTTTCTCACCATTATTGCTACTGTTATTACCAGTATTATGATTACTATCTTTTATGCTACCTCAGCTATTTGGTGGATAAGCCCCGATTATTCACTTTTTTCTTTATGTCTCATGTATCTAGATTGTGTATGTTACTGTGTGCATTTTGTATATTCCATGTATATGGCCCTGAGCTGAAATAAAGGATATTATTATTATTATTATTATTATTTTATTATTATTATTATTATTATTATTATTATTATTATTATTATTATATCTTCTTTGCGATAGGCACCATGTTTATCGTACCGCACTTAACCTCACTCGTGTGGACAACATTCACGGGTAAGCCCGCCAGAATTTGCCCGTCAACCCCGGAGCACGCCAATCTGGCCCGCTCGTTTGGACAGGCCTTAAGGCGATAAACGAGTCTTTCACAAACTATTGTGTACTAGTCAGATATTTGGTTACTGGAGAAATTTTGCTCAAGAGAAATTTTGTAATTTAAGGGATCCTGTCATTGTAAAGTTTGATCCCAAATTTGATGTCAGCTTGCTCAGTTTGACGTCATCGTTGTAAACGAACGGATATAAGATGCACATTTCATGAATTGTTTTGTAATAAATAATTTTAGAGGGTTTGTTGAACAACCACGTTTTTTATATATAAATAATTTATTTATAGTTGGAAGAATTGAAGAAACTCTGCGATCTATTTACGCTACTACAATTTATCATATTTGAAATTAAAATTTCGTTTTTGTATAAATATTATTGGTGAAATAACAAAAACTGAATAGGAAGACTTGATTAATAAAGACAAATACCCTAAAAAGACACATACCCTAAATCACATCATGTGATGGGTTATGTCCCATACTGTGGAATCAATAACATTTTAAGGAAATCTTTTCACTTTTTAAATTCTGCAAAGTGACATATAGGGTTTTAGAAGATTGACAGTAGTAGATTTAGTCAATTCTAATTAACGACTTAGTATTAAATTGGGCGTTGGGTGCTCCGTAATCATAGAAATGCTTTGGAGTGGGGCTGCACTTTTGCATTTTGGGTTATGCCGCTACCTGCAAAACAACTAGGCGATAGATAATCGTGACAGGTATACATTTTTTTTAAAATAGTTTATTGCTAACTGAATAATGGACTTTTTAACAGGCACACCCCCCCCCCCAGCCCCCCCCCCTTTTTTTCTTTTAGAACTCAGTAATGGATTTCAATCGCCTTTATTCATTTGCACATTCCTGTCATTCATTTGCTTGCATACAAAGGTACCGACATAATTGAAGCATGGTGGGTGTAATGCTGTATTAATTATAAGATTTTCTTCTATTTCTACTTAATGTTTAAACTTAGATTTAGATTTCTTAAGCGAATTTTATGGTTAATTAACTAGCCAGCCATTTAAGGTTTTGGCATAAATGTTAACCATGCAATTGCTTTGCTCTGCGGTTGGAGGTTGAAACCAACATTCTCTGGAAGCTTGAATTTAAAGTCAGTGGCTACTTTTTGCTTATTCCATGTGGACAGGTTTCATCTACTGAAAAATAATAATAATAATAATAATAATAATAATAATAATAATAATAATAATAATAATAATAATAATAATAATAATAATAATAATAATAATAATAATATGAAAACTTTTATATTTTTTTGAAACATTCTGAATATAACATCATTGTGATTCTTTATAATAATAATAATAATAATAATAATAATAATAATAATAATAATAATAATAATAATAATAATAATAATAATAATAATAACAATCACTACCATCATTAAAACACTGAACAAAATCTAATAATAATAATAATAATAATAATAATAATAATAATAATAATAATAATAATAATAATAAATATTAGGTGGCTTACAGTACAGTAAATTTTGATGTGAATCTCTTTTATGATTTTAGCTACTTCACTATCTTTGACTACGTTGTTAACTAGATTACAAGTACTATAATGTTTTTGGGTTATTGTTCGCCAGGTACTTTGACTTTATTGGGCTTTTGATCACAAAAGTTACCTTAAACAGAAGGATAGTAGTGGTAGCAAATTAAAGTAAGCCATTAAACGTCTTGGATTTAGTAATATTATAACAATCATGCTTGTTTTTAATGAAGAATCTCCCCAAAATGTTGGTTTTTCATCTGATTACGCTGTCTTGAAATTCAAGATTGATGGATACTTCATTTTCCAAGTTTTATTCAAACGGGGATTTACGTATACTCTCAAATTCATATTGTGATTTTATTAGCTTGAACTTTTATGCAGTTGCTTGCAAAATTAGCAGCTTAAAAAATATTCGTAGAAATATAGTTTATAGAAATATAAGACAGGAATATAGATTCAAGAAAATAGTATGAAGAAAGATCATTTATAGGTCTTAAGGAAGATTGGTTAAAAAAAAATGTCCTTCGGACGAGAGAAACTTTATTCTTGGTGATAGATATTACGATGTGATTTTTGGTTGTAGTAACTTTTCATGTACGGTTAAATGTGCCACCATTTAATTCACGGAGGAAGTTTACTGTTAGCTAGACACTTCGGATCAAATGGCGCATATCAGTGTAATGATGTTACCACAATTCCGAATAGAATGATTTTAGGAACGTTGTAATAGTGAGTAAGGGTGTGTTGCTATTGGGTAATTTTTCACTATGGGAAGCCGGCAATGCCATTCCTGCAGCCACTGGTCAAATTAAAGGTCTGTTTACTTACGGTAAAAGTTGTAGTGAAAAAACTTACTATGAGATTCAGGGTCTCTGTAACACGGTTTTTTGGACTTTGCTCCTTGTCAAAGCATCGGATGTAGCTGAAAGTTGACATATGCATATTTTACAACCACACACAAATTTTGTCAGCATTGTCAATAACCTAAACCCGATAGTTTTAATTTTTATAGAGTAAAAATGAACTAGCCGACGCCATGGCCAATGATTACGAGCCAAGAGTCGAAAAACATTCATTACGTAAGCAAGGTAAACAAACACCTTCTGACTAAATGTTGCCCCGCCCATCCACCAGACAGAAATGCCATCGGCTCTGAAACCCAAAGACTTTATGTATGGCGGAACGATACATAGATGTGGGTGCTCGCGTAGTAATACTACTGTAGCAGTAGTGCCGCAACAGTATAGCAGTAATATACATGAATTAAACGTTTAAACCAACTGCTGGGATCCTTGAGGATCATTTAGCACTTCTTACAACTACTCGAGAAATTAGTTTTTATAGCCAGAAGTTAAATTTTCTAATCCAACAATGCCATGGTAGCCTTCAGTGTTATCCGGAATTATAACGAGGCGAAAGTGGGTGGAGCCTCATGAAGTCACCATTCTGACGATAATTATTGGTGAAGGTTTCAAAGCCAATATACGGTACCGGCTATTTTTTTCAGTAAATAGGTAGATAGCCAATAAATAAAAATTGCTTGACATTGGATATAGCAGTTATCAAATCATCTTGTCTACTATGTTTTTGGTAATTACCAACTATTCCATACATCTTGTCAATCTGATTGTGACCTATAAAGTAGACTGTAATTTCTTTGGAAACTTATTTTGGGAGTTAGACTAATAATCGAAGTGTTTTTGTATTTATTAACATATTTTGTTGGTTTGTTCATTATGACAATTATCAGTGGGGAGGTTCCAGAGTTCAGAAAGGTGTACTGCTTTGCTTGTATTTAAATTTGTATGTCATTGTTGCCAGAGGTTTAGCTTTCGTTACGTACAGCCAATCATCCATCGAGAAAGAGGGAAGAAATGATGTCATAAGTTACGTAACGAGTGCGTTCGAAACCTTTTCTCTGAGTAAGTTGGCCCGTCTTCAAAAAAGGTCACTTTTACATTATAAGTACCAAATTTATTCAACCTACGTAGTGCTGAATACACTCAAAATTTATGTGTTGATATAATATGTATTCTGAATAAGCGTTATATTTATGAAATGCATAGATAAAAAGTTATTGCGAAAAAACCGTGTTACAGAGGCCCTGAATCTCATAGTAGGTACCTGCTGAATAAGCATTATGTAATAGTAGCATCATTCACTGTACTGTAATGTAGGTAGCAACACCATCTAAGGTAAATGACTTGCAGAATGCTTATCAGGAATACCCATCTTACTTTACTGCATTTTAAAGTTACAAAGTCGATTAAGATGATTTAAACACGAGTCTCATATTTGCAACATACTGCTGTTATAGTAACAACGTTGAAAAAGGGCAAATTACTTATGCTTGCCGATCGTTAGCGTAGACTTGAACAGGCTGGCAGTATCCATAGATAATTCTTGTTAGTAAATGAAATACGGAACCTTCTGTTTAGAGAGAAAAACATATGGATGGGTATGATGTAACTGCAGATAAATAATAGTAATAAGTAAACAAGGTTCGTGGTGGTTATGAAGGTCGATCGACGGTTGGCGAGCGTCCTTTTTTATGGAATTCTTTTTATGGAATTGTCACAATTACGGCAGCCAAGTTATCATACATCATTATGAGTCTTGCATTTTTTCAAGAAAAACTTATGGTACCCTGGCTTTTCCATAAGCTTCGATGTTGCATGCTATATTTATGTGTAATAAGGAGTTTGTTAAAATTGGCGTATTTGTGTTATTTTAATTTGGTAAGCTGACAATTGGGTATGTGGGTTAAGTGAGCTGGGGCAAACTCTTCTTTTCTAATATAACGTGGTGGTGTGATTCCAGATTGTAGTCTGAGAGACAATATGAGTGACCATTTAGGAATGAAAATGTAGCTTGAATGGGACTAAACGATGTTACTCTTACAAATCTTTATTGTCCAATATTACAACGTTTAAAAAATATTCCCAGAAACGAACTCTTACAGATCTGCTATTTCAAGGGATAAACTGGTAAGGCATTTTTCATCAGTTTATTGGTGTCGAGAGAAAACTATTGAGATTAGAACAGTTTATTGAAGATTAGAAAGAATAGTTAAGTTTCGCCGATTCTAAGCACACAAGGAATAAATGGGTCAAACCACGTGAGCAAAAGCAAGCTTGCTCTCGGAGTTAATTATTTTTTTAAGTCAAAAGCAATTTAATTTGATTCGAATTGACAACAGTGCCTTGAACGTGCTCTTTGGTGTTTGAATTCGTTGATTTAAAAGTAGTGTTAAATTAAATTATTATTACCATTACCCGCATTTTAAGATTGATTTGGCCAGAAATCAGGACCCACCCACGTATACCGTATATCCGTCCTGTGAACCCTGAATGACCCCGTGGGTCCCAGTGATTATCACTGCTCAAATTCCAAGTTTCATTCCAAGACCTTGCTTTGGACAAAGAAATATTTCAAGGTTCGAATTTGAATTTTACGAGAAAATGTAGTCATCTTAGATATGTTGGCATTGTCTATAGTATAAGATTATCATAACCCCTTTTTTTATTTTTAAATAAAAGAAGAGACTATAGTGACTGCGTTCCACTTATAGCCTGTTAAAATGTTTTCTCGGTAGCAATTTAAGGCGTATCTTGTGGCTACGTAAGGCTGACGAAAGCTTATTGCTAATTTCAACTTGCACAGAAATTCATATGAGGCACCTAAATACCATTGATGCAGAAAAAGTGACATTGGTATACATATAACTGTGTAGGTTTTAGTTAGCACATCTTTTTCTCTGACCTTTTGTAACAATTAACTATTCTGCAATTGCAGCGGCTTAATTCTTAAAACGTTCTTTCAAAAGTTTGGTTCTTTTGCCTAAGCATGGCAACTTTGATCTTTGCTGCTTTCATCTAATACGGTCATCAAAATACTGATAAACACCATTTTCACTGTCTTGAGTGTACTTGACGTGGACTAAGGAGTGTTGAGTGACTTCTTGGTAATGGATTTTGCATTTAAATTTTAGTTAGTATTAATGGGAATTTATTGCTGTCATTGTACCGGCCTTTTCTGCCCCTATGCAATATGACCGGATTGCAAACAGTTGTCCAAATGTGGCCATTTTCCATGCATTATGATGAATTACTTACCGCTAGTCTGCTTTTTTCTAACAAAACCGATGCTATTTATCAAATTATTTGAACATTGTTTATGAAATTTTAAATACTAAATTTTCTTGTTTATTGAAATTGTAAAAACTTAATGTTTTTAAAATTTCATAAACATGAAAAAGTTAACTCTTTTTCATGTTTATGAAATTTTAAAAACCATTAACCCTTTTTCATGTCTCTTCAGACAGTTTTCGCCGTGGGAAGTGTGTTTTGGCCAAGAAAACTCCATTTTCTCGACGGCACATTGGAGAATACATAATAATCAGTTTCAAGAATCTGTACTATTTATTCAGCTTGTCTACAGCGTTGGGTGTCAACTGAAGGACGAGCATTGCACCTACAAGGTAGGTTGACGAAAATAACCTGGAGATCAAAATCTTCTTGCGAGTCAAGCTGTGTAATTTGCTAAACTTCTTTTTACTTAGCTTAGTACATTTCTATCTTGGATTTGTAATTTGATGCAGCAAAGTTATAGTTACGGGATTTAAGTTAATGATTTGTCCAGATTGTCTTTAAATTTTGTAATACATCTTAAAATTTTCTCTGGTTTCTGCTGGCTTATATTTTCAATCCTTTCAAAATATTTATTTAGCCTCCCAGTAGCCTTGGCTATGAGACTAAAGTACATGCCATTTGATTAAAATAAGTTAATCAATCACTTTTGACAGTAATTGTAAGTTCATAATCAATCTGTTGATGGCAATAGCAATAATGCTGTCAACATCACTTAGACGGTCAGCAAAAGTCACTTGAATTACTCTGTCAACTTCAATTTTCTTATCTGGTTAATTAAGCAATTAATGTAAAAATACAAGAGGGGTATTAAAATTATACAATAACTAGGAATTGTTAGCAAGAATTAAACGATTTGGCAGCATTGCCATTTTACAAAAAAAATTACTTTTTAAAGATTTACTTTTCAAAGATTTACTTTTCTTGTGTATTCCAATTTGATCAAGTTAAATAAATGCACTTAAAACTGCAATTATTTATTTATTGTATCTCATACCTAAGCAGCACAATATTTCCACAATGAGAATTGTAGTGCAAAAATTAGATCAATTTTACAGATGTGAAAGGCTAGCAAGATATATTTTTTTATACCTTTGGTAAAAGCTATCTTTCCTTGTGTTCGGTCTTTATCTACCGTGAGGAATATACTTGAGACTTAATGAGGAAGAAAGTGTGATATTTCTTACTAGTCTTGACTAATGTAAAATGGCTCTAATTGTTGCATTACAGTCATTATGGAAAATACTGCGCTGTTTTGGTACGAGGTAGAATAAATCTATAGCACTTATTTCACTGTTTAAGAACTACTTTGCATAGAAAAGGACTGCTGTAACATGATCTCTCAACTTGCAGAGAGACTAGCTCTGGGGATTGGATCAACGGTAGACGAACTTAGGTGTTATGAACTGACCGAGCACACCGGAACAGCTAGCTCTGGGGATTGAATCAACTTAAGAGGAACTTGGGCGGAAGAACAGAGCAAAACGGTCGCCGGAGAAACAACAAAAATCTGCACACGTCAAAATCTGCAAGAGGATCGACGGAATATCTAGCTCTCGGGATAGGATCAAGAACGTAAGAGAAACACAGGCAGAAGAACAGAGCAAGAGGATCGCCGGAAGAGAAGTCTATAAATTCAAAAGCCGGTAATCCAGGGCAGTGATTAAAAAAAATTTCTGGACGCACAACTTTATTACGATAATACGAATTTCTGAACTTTATATCAGTTGGTGAAAATTTTTAAAATAACAAGCGTATCATTTGTTATAATCTCACTGAAGTATGTCCAATTTCGTAATGCCGACTGACTCCCTGTTTCTCTTGGTGGGCTGAGAGCCGGGAGAGCTAAAGTCATGTTCACACTTTCTGAGGTTCCCTCTTGCTTCTGTGCTGCCGAGGAGTGTTACCATTTTCCAAGTTCCCTCTAGTGAGCGGATTCTGTGCTTTGCAGCCGTCCCATATTCTTAAGTTCCTTCTTGTAAGATAGCTTCTGTGCCGTTACAGCCAGTTGAGTCGCGTTCCCTTTGTCTAAGGTTCCCGTTTGTAAGATGGCTTCTGTTGTAATTCTGAAAATTATTAGGTGCCATTAGTACTTTTCCTTACTGGACTTTTTTTTCCATGAACATTAATTTAATGCTAGACAAGACCGGTTAACCAAAGCAGGCTGTGTGTGGTGTTACTGTCCTCCATCTTAATTCTAATCCTTTGATTTAAAACAAATACTGACTAGCTAACACGTCTTTGTTACTGGTGCAGTAAATCGGCAGGTAATACAGAGCCACCTGCACCAATAACAAAGACACGGTAAGCCAAGCACAAGGTAACAGAACTAGAACCAAATGGTTACCCTAAGACTAGAAGGGATGACAAAAGCCGTGTATAGCAGATTGTAAGGTAGGACCAAGTGTTCTCCTTTGAGATCCAATTGCAAACAACCTAAGAAGTATGCAAGAGGAAGTTGGTAAATCAAAAGAAAACCAGATTATGAAAAAGTTCACAGGCAGCAGCTAGGAGAACATGTGCCCATAGGTTCAAAAGGCGAAAAGTAGTGGTGGTAGAAGAAAGGAGCTTTAAAATTTACTTTAACTAGTAGGGCTTCCAAAGAATTGAAGGAGACAGAAGAGAAGAGACAAACTAGGATGATAATGGCATATCCATTGAGTGTGTTACAGAAAAATTAAACACAGTTAGGAACAAAAGACATTCACAGAATATCAAACTCAGGATCTGGGTCAGTCAATTATCGTCAAAGACAGAAATTAGGAAGATTGGAAAAGCATTAGATCCATCAGGTGTGCAAATTGAAATGAAGGCATTTAGCAAAAGAGGGGAAGCATGGATACTGGATTTGTTAAGGGAAATCTGGTAACAGGAGACAATGGCAAATGCCTGGTAAAGTCTGATGGTAAATGTGTGTAAAAAGGAAGATGATGATATGGAGTGTGGGATTTACAGAGGAATCAAACTGAATATTTGTTGAAAGTTTTGGAAGGAATACTGGCTGAAGAAACATGATTAATTGTGAAAACTAGTGAGCAGCGGTACAGTTTCATTTGGAGGGAGACAGTTGATGCTGTTTTCATAATGAATGGCTTTCGGGAAAACAGACAGGAATGAGAATACCAGTGGAGGTGGGCTTCCGGTATCAAGATGGTGCGCGCGCCAGGAAAATTGGTTAGGTTGGTTGAAAGTATGTATAAAAGAACAAGGCACAGCATTTGCCTGTGGCAAAACAGAAACTTTTTAAATGAAAGCTGGTTTGCATTAAGGATCAGCACTTGGCCGATTTCTGTTTGTGCTGGTAATGATCTACAGAGTAGGAGGGATTAGGACTAAAAATCTGTTACATGCAGATGGTCTAACGATCACTGCAGATACTGTAGAGGAATCTTAAGAGGGTAAGTGTGGTAGGAATCATTAATGGGGGTGATTTTAAAGTAACTTTTAATGGGACTATTTTAAGAGGAAATTTTAATGGGGGTGATTTTACAGCAAATTCTAATGGTGTGTTAGAGCAAATTTTAATTGGGTGATTTTACAGCAAATTCTAATGGGGGGGGGGGTGTAGAGTAAATTTTAATGAGGGTGATTTTAAGAGTAAAGCTTAAAGGGGCGATTTTAGAGTAAATTTTAATTGGGAAGATTTTAAAGAGTAAATTTAAATGGGGGGATTTAAGAATAAATTTAAATGGGGGGGATTTAACATTAAATTTAATGGGGGGATTTAACATTAAATTTAAATGGGGGTGATTTAACATTAAATTTAAATGGGGGTGATTTAACATTAAATTTAAATGGAGGTGATTTAAGAATAAATTTATATGGGGGGTGATTTAGAATAAATTTTAATGGCACGATTTTGGAGGAAATTTTAATGGTGGTGATTTTGTAGAGTAAACAATTTTAATGGAGCAATTTTGGAAGAAATTTTAATGGGGCGATTTTGGACTAAATTTTAATGGGTAGATTTTAGAACAAATTTTAATGGGGCGATTTTGGACTAAATTTTAATGGGTAGATTTTAGAACAAATTTTAATGGGGGTGGGATTTAGAGAATTAAAAGGGGGTGATTTTAAAATAAATTTCAGTGGGACGATTTTGGAGGAAATTTTAATGGGTCGATTTTAGAGCAAATTTTAATCGGGGGCAATTTAAGAGTAAATTTTAATGGGGGAGATTTAAGAGTAAATTTAAATGGGGGTGATTTTAGAGCAAATTTTGATGGGAGGTGATTTAAGAGTAAATTTTAATCGGGGTGATTTTTTTTTTTTTGCGATATTAGAAAAAATTTTAATGGTTGGGGGGGGGGGGGTGATTTTAGAGTAAATTTGAGCCAAACTGTTGTTCAAGTATCCAGCAAATGGGGAAGGGAGGTCAAGATTTACGACAGGTTGAAATTTCAAATACTGTGGATCTATTTAACCCATGAGGGAGTGGGGGGGGGGGGGGGGGGGGGGTGATGGCGAAAAGGCGATGTTAAAAGGAGCTAGGAAGAAATGCTGAGAGGTGGCAGTCATAGAGTGTGACAACAAAAAAAGGCCAAATCCCTTCTCGTAAAACTCATCACAGAGACAGCATCAACTGTGTTGCAATTAGACCAGTGGTGATGATGGGTTCAGAAAAGCCTATTAGCATTAAGAAGTCAGGAGGAACACAATGAGATACTAGAAAATGAATAAATTACAGGTACTGGGGAGATATATTACTAGTATGCTAAATAGTCGAGACTGGGGCGGTATGGGCATGTGATAAAGATGAGTGACGAGGTTTTTATTATTTATTATTTTTTTTAGGGTAGCAGGTCAAGAGAAAAGCAAATGATTAAATGAAATAGTAGAAGTGAAAGAGGATTTGGAGAAACACGTCACATAGCGACCAGAATGCAGCCAATGAAATTAGCGGGGAGGAAAACGCAAAAAATCTTCATAAAAAACACAATACACAATAAACTATCCAAGCTCCTTCAATTAGTACGTGTCCTTACCTTTCAGCAAAGTTATATAAACTACACAAGAGACATTCTCAAAGAATAATATTGTTATTTATATAAAAATAATATTTTCTGAGTCAAGTAACATTTCATGATATTGCAACAGTAATACAACACAAGAAATCTGATTACTATTAATAAGCAGATACTATACTACCTACAATATATTTGCATATTAGAACAAGATCTTGTTATACAAAAGATGAATGGTTTCAAACATGCTTCTATGAATGCTATACCGGCTATAAACCTCTCCAGTTTACTGAGAGAGAGAGAGAGAGAGAGAGAGAGAGAGACGACGAGATCGAATGAGAGAGAGGAGAGAGAGAGAGAGATAGAGAGAGAGAGGAGAG
This sequence comes from Macrobrachium nipponense, assembly GCF_015104395.2. Classification (NCBI taxonomy): domain Eukaryota; kingdom Metazoa; phylum Arthropoda; class Malacostraca; order Decapoda; family Palaemonidae; genus Macrobrachium; species Macrobrachium nipponense. Next base: position 53,788,162 of record NC_087217.1, on the reverse strand, counting down.
AGAGAGAGAGAGAGAGAGAGAGAGAGAGAGAGAGAGAGAGAGACGTGCTTCACAATATACAATGTTTGTTAAAAACCTATTCTACTGCTTTTCATGCTAAGAGGAAAAAAAAAACCCTACACCAGGCTTTTCATTTCCACCACTCTAAAAACAATCTATACATGACGTGGTACTTGTTGCATAATAAATGAAGAGCAACATCTCCGTTTTGATTGCACAAAAACTTTTTATCCGACATATAATTAACTAAAAATAACCTTAGGTATGCATATTTCAAATCCTCGATTTTAGTCAACTAAATATTCAATCTTGACCATTCATTCCTCTTCCTCTCTCTATTTTATACTCGGCACCCATGAGTGCAGCAACATGTCTTGCATTATTGTCGGACCCTCCAACTTCGACATAACTTTCAATTCTTAACGTTGACTAACGAATTGTCTGTAAAACTCAATAATTATTGACACTTGATAGCATATACAACTTCCATTTCATTTGACCAACACCAATCACAGCATTACAACGGGCAATAATTCCAATTATCTCACACACAGTACCATCACGTTTTCAGTCTTCCACAAACATTTTCTTCCAGCTCAACAGAAGCATAGTAAACGAAAAATGAATAGGAAAAAAAAAAAAAAAAAAAGGTCCAAAAATATAGCACCACAAAGCTGACGTGTAATTCTGTGGACGGGATAAGAGAGAGAGAGAGAGAGAGAGAGAGAGAGAGAGAGAGAGAGAGAGAGAGAGAGAGTCAACAAAGGGCAGCTGAAGTGAAGAGAGAGTTTCAGCTGCTGGTATGGGACAGGCGTGCTAGAGCATATAGAGATGTCAATAAGGAGAAGAATTAGCAAAAATAATCAAGATTGGTAAAGGATGAAGCAAGAATATTCATGATTGGTTAAGGATTAGTAATTATATTCAGGATTGGTAAAATATTAAACAATGATATTCAGGACTAGGAAAAGACTGGTAAGAATATCGAGGACTGGGAAAGTGTTAGGCCTACTTTTGCTAAGAGTTTCCAAGTTCTGAATATTCTTGCTATTCAAGTTCAGGAAAGGATTAGCCAAGAATATTCGCGATTGGGAAAGGATTTAACAAGAATAATCAGGATTGGGAAATTTGAGCAAAGATGGATAATGTGTGGATAAGAAGTGTATAAAAATGGAGAGAGAGAGAGAGAGAGAGAGAGAGAGAGAGAGAGAGAGAGAGAGAGAGAGAGAGAGAGAGAGAGAGAGAGAGAGAGAGAGAGAGAGCTTTATTGACAATTATGTAAATGAACAAATTCTGAACTGGAGGACGCTATAATAAAATTAACCTAATTAGTTAAAAAAAAAGTTAAAATTCAAGAATAGTAGTATTAGGGTAGTAAAGATGAAGAGATGATGATCACAAAGGCACTAATCTGTGCTTGAATGATACCAGATGACAAAAAATTCTTAGGCAAATGAAACAGATTCAACTTCAGCAGCATCGCTTCTAACAATCAATCATGCCTTTCCAATCTGCAAACCTATCACTTATAAATCCTCGACTCTACACACCCTATCATATCCTGTGGTATCTGGAAGAGCATATAATGTAAAATTCTCTCTCTGACAGTATTTCATTTACCCCTGTCCCCAGTTATGTTTATCTGCGAATTAATAATCCTCAAAAATGTTGCAGAAATTCACATTGTGAAGCAACCACCATCCGATTTTTTTTTTTTTTTTCCCAAAATGATATTTTCAGCGTTTTTTTAAAGCCATAACTAGTCGATAACTAATAAAACTCGTACTATTTTACTCCAGCTTGGTAAACTTTGATTTGTTACTTTACTTATTATTATACTGCTATAAAGGTTAGGCAATGGAGTTTCTCGTCAACTATAAATTAGTCTTAAGATACTGTGTTCAGAGTTGTTAAACTTCACAGGACTACCAACACAAACTACAGGCAATTAGTAATTTAAACTCAAAATGGGTTAACCAAAGACCACAATTTTAATTCCATACAAGGATGTTAACAGATTTTAAGGTTCAAATGAAGCTAAACACAACTGTATTAAATAGAAATACATAAAGAAGAAGCTAAACACAACTGGATTAATAAACATACAAAAATACAACAGACTTAAACAAAAGGCATTTAGATGTGTACGAATATCCCTTACTTTGGTCTAATGATCATCTTGTTTCTCGGTCTGAAATCGATGTGTGAGGAGATTCAGTACTGTTTCTCGGACGGGAATCGGGAAGTGAAGAGATCCAGTATTGTTCCTTGGCAGGGAGTAAGGAAATGAAGAGATTCAGTATTGTTTCTCGGTCGGGAATTGGGAATGAAGAGATCCAGTATTGTTTCTCGGTCTGAAATCGATATGCGAGGAGATACAGTATTGTTTCTCAGTCGGGAATCGGGGAATGGAAACATCCAGTATTGTTTTTCGGTCGTGAATCCGGAATGAAGAGATCCAGCATTGTTTCTCGGTCCGAAATAGGTTAGTGATGAAATCCAGTATTATCTCTCTGTCAGGAATCGGGAAATTAAGAGATCCAGTATTGTTTCTTGGTCGGGATTCGGTTAATGAGATCCATCACTCTCTCTTGGTCGGGGATCGTCACCTGAAAATTTAATAATAAATTAGTATACCATTCTTAAACTTAGGGCTACACTTAAGTTTAATGATTTATCATATGGCATTATTGAGAGAGAGCGAGAGAGAAATTATGGCATTATTGAGAGAGAGAGAATTAAGCGTTCAGCATCTACTTATTTGAAGTAATTAGCTAAAAAGCATTTAAGGCAAAAGAATGCTAATCAGTATGTTAAGGCACTCCAAACCCCCCCTCCCCCCACACCTCAATACTCCTAATATCTGTGAAGGTATAACTTGACTCAGGGAGCAACTGCCGTTATTATTGGTGACGAAAACAACAATGGTGTATCTGTGAAAATATATATATATATATATATATATATATATATATATATATATATATAGATATATATATATATATATATATATATATATATATATATATATATATATATATATATATATATATATATAAATAATTATATATATCTATATATATATCTTATATCATATTCATAATAGTATAATATCATATATATATATATATATATATTAGTAATATATATATATTAATTATTTTTTTCACTATAATATATCTATATTATATATATATATACATATATATATATATATATATATATATATATATATAATATATCTATATATATATATATATATATATATTTATAATAATATATATATATATAATATTATATATATATTTTATGTGTGTGTGTGTAAAACGAGAAAAGGAGAATCGAACAGGTTCTCGACAGCTCTCGTTTTGTAAATTTTTAATATGTATATTTACAATGACACCATTGTGGACTTTTAATAAATTTTCGTGGATCATGCGAGTGGTGGTATTATTATTGTTAGGTATCTTGAGCAACCCTGAAGCCTCTGTTGACCTGAGCAGTAAAAATCATGGAGTGTGTGTTTCGTATCCCCCCTCCCCCCAAAAAAAAAAGCTTGCCGAGAACCAGAAGAGTACCACCACCACCACCACCAAGTTGAACCAACTACTATACACTTTTCTTGGTGACCAAAATCACTAACATTATAAAGACTCAAAAGTGTCAGTGTCTGTAAACATTTTAAAGTATATAATCTGTGCACAGCATAAAAATATGATCGTTTAAATATATGAGTAATCGAAGTATAAATATTTATCTAAAACCGTGCAACGTGTCTCAAAATAACCAAGCGCCATCTATCACGTATTGCTTGCATGACTGCAGGCATATGCCAGTGCACACCAAACCTTATAAACCTTTCTTGGATGCAATCAGACGCCCTAATCAAACCTCTTCCTGAGGATTATTTCAGCACATTTCAAGTCAATCTGTTGCTCTCGTCTCATCTTTCTCTGAAGTTTTATAGAAAAAGAGTGAAATGCAAATAACTCCATTCATGGATAAGGTCAAGATAGTTTAGATAAATTTTCCGATTTTTCTGAAGAAGGTTGATGTGCGCTATTAACTTATAAAGGATCAGAATGATCTTTTTTATGATGGACTTTATTCAATAAGGACAAAAACATCAAGCTCGTTATGTATATAAGATACCGGAGTTCTATACAGCCTTTTTGTTTTATATACATAATAGATCTTACCCTTACAACCACACAGAGTCTACGCAAACAGGGTGATAAAATCGGAGACCATACAAGCTATTCATTCTAACTTCCCCATAATACTTTTGCAAGTTCTGATTCTGATTCCATGTATGATTTTAAAGTGAACCAAACTATTTAAGTATGTTGGAGGTCCAGTGGAGCAGACCCAAACCCCACCCCAAGCCAGGTACAGGCCCGGCATTCTAGATTAGGTTAGGTGTGATTGGGTTAGAGGATTAAGTCTATTCCTTTCTGCAGTTCCCTATGATAGGTTAGATGGAGGGTACTGTAGAACAAGCAAGCCCCTTCCCCCTCCCCCTCCCCAGCACCTAGGTTAGGTTACAATACGCCTATTTCATTTAGTATGTTTTTCCCCACCCAAAAACCCCAGTTTACCATCTCTGTCCCCCATAACTGTAGGACATAAGGCGGATCCATTATCTCAAAAACTATTAATATCAGAAGTGAATGCGATTAATGCTCAAAAGAGACTAAAATGTATCTAGCAAATGCGGTAGATCTTGGTAATAACTCAGCGTCGGTTATTTCTTTGGAAATTGCAGTTTCCTATAGTATTTGGGTTGCTTATTAAGACTTTAACGATATTTTTTGGGGGTCGACTGTAATTAACCCCCAGGGGCCAGTACTAAACATGGCGAAATACATTTGAAGTCCCAATCCCTATGGTTTTCGTATTTGCAGGACCGTTCCTTGCAGTCCATGTGGAGCTATTGCCTAGAATTACCGTAAAATTATTGTCAGCTTTGTAATAAGATTACAATTTAATATAAAAATTTACCTAAATTTTGCAAATGTCTATTATTTAGGGTTAAACTGGACAAGCTCTCATTTAACAGTTAAGCTACTTTACATACAATACAGCCATAGTTTTAGTTATGGTATTTAATCCATCCTTGCCACTATGACTACAACCTAATATTTTAAGCAAAATTTCCAGTACATGTAGTACTGCAGAATAGTTGCAGAAGTATTCCTCTATGCATGATACATTGGGGGTCAACAGTCTACATAAGACATGGTGCCCTGCGTTACATTTGGATAAATGTAACGCTTTGATTTGCTTGTATGCTAGTCTTGACCCACAATAATAATGTGAACAACTCTCTTTAAGATTTTTTGCCTCAATTTTTTTTTCTGATTTTTCTGGCGTTTCAAATAATTTTGGTGGTAATTCTAAAGAATAGTTCCGCACGGACTGCAAGGAATGTAACCGCGGATACGACATCCACTAGGGATTGGGGCGTCCAATGTATTTTGCCATGTTTAATACTGGCCCCTGGGGATTAATTCCAGTCGTCCGAATAAATATTACTTAAAATTCTTTTTCAGGAGGTAAAACTACATAGGAAAATCGCAACTGACATAGTCTAGGCCGCCGCCGAAGAGTAATATAGATCTACCATTTTGGTTTACTTCACTAATAATTTGTTTTCTGTATTTTGCTAGTCCCTTCTGGTCCCCCTAAAATTCAAAAGACTAAGCTTGGTCTATGGATTCCCTACAAAAATCAAACAGAAAACAAATATATCAAAAATTCAAACTCACACACATCCTATGTAACCTAAGGCGATGGGTTCTTATCTGACCAATTCAACTTAACCCAACATTGAGCCTCGTAAATCATATTGGCTTGCAATACATAAGTCGCCTAACTTTGTTAGGCGACTTCATCATCAATAAGTAATAATTTGCGAACATAATGACATAAAAAGCTTTCTAAGAAGGTCTAGTCCACAGCTGAAACAACGTCCTGCATTTCTGGTACTGTGCTAATAAAATCAGGTAAATTTTTATATTTCGATACCACCCACACTCAACCAACACCCTGTTCATTATCAGTACCACAAACATGAACGTCAAAACAATGCCTAACCATCTAAGAAACAGCGGTAAATGTCCAGGAGAAGGCCGCACCCGTTTTTCAAGTATTAACGACAAAAAACGACCAGAATGGTGTTGCACATCGCATAGAAACATGAGGAAATGAATAAAAAAGAAATTAAGAGTTACTCTTACGCACAAAATCTAAGCATAAACCTACTACTTCAATTATGGGGGATCCCAGTGGGAAGCGGGGTTTTTGGGTGGGGGGAGGAGAAGAGTAATATTCGGGGCACTACCGAACCTAATGCAACCACCTAACCTAACCTAGGGCCCTGTTCCCCTACCTAGGCCTAACCTGCTAATTCTAACCTCCCTGTACAGGACAGGTAGGGTATAAATCAAGCCAGGGTCACTTCAGTTAGCCGGACAGACCCCATAATCCCTGTCATATCTTACCACACTTACCTGCCGCCTTTGGGCATAGGCAGGTGCTGGCATAGGCTATGCCTGGTAAATTTGAAAAAATCCAAACTACCCATGGCCAGGGTCACCAAGTATTCAAACCTTAAAATTTTAGCTTATTTATATTAATCAACCCCCAAATAACTTTCTAAATTCAATTAAGAAAATAATTACCTCAATAATAAAACGAAGAAGAACACGGATCACACTTTCACTAAGCTAAGCTCAAACTGATCTATTGCTTGGTTCCCAGATACCATGGATCTGTGAGTCGGTCCTACCGTATTTCCATAGCACGACAATCTGGTATCCTTGGAAAACATTGCCAGCTCGTCTTTATATTTCCTGGGGAGACAATAATTTTCTTGATTTATTCGTGCCGTTTCAATAATAAGATTGAAACTCTGACGTATTATATAGTACTTCTGATTAAAACATGCGCGAACTTGTGATGTTTTAGTGGCTCTTATCAGTAGCTCGGAAAACATTTTCAGAGACAGGTATCGGGTTTAAAAGTTAAAAAAATATTACATCTGAGCGCATTAGCTATCCAATATGACACTAAACTAAATCGGAATTAAACGTTTCTATTATCTTCAAATGTTCTTTATTCAATCTGGACACCGCTTGTTATCACCATGAAATGTATCAGTTTTACCACAGAACACCGATCAGCAATGCTACTTGTGAGGTAGTGGCTCTGTCTGTAATTTTATAGGTGATGATAAAAAGCAACTGATTTCAATTCTCTCTCGCATGTAATAAAATTTAAACAAAGTAAAGATGGCTGCAGGTATAGCTTTTGTTTTTTTATGTTTTTTTTTTAATGCATGACTCTCTAGAAGGAAATACACCAACGAAACAGTGCCAATTTTCAAGCATATTTATCAGGAAATAACACTAAATGTTCTCCACGAAGATGGGTATTTTTTGTTTTGTTTTTGTTTCTTAGCATTCACTGATATAATATATGGAAATCACAATCAGAACCCAACAGTACATGCTACATGAACTTCATCCTTAAAAATGATAACCCTTTAATTAAAAACTAGGATTGTGATAGAAGTAACGTCTTCCCTAACAACCTGTGTAGCATAACTATAAACCTCTGTATGAGAGATTCCAATTTTCATGCGGATTTGTGTTCCCTCATATTTTTCTCAGGATCTATGAGAAAATCTGCACAGTCACCTTCAGGAATATCAGCAGAAGCTTCTAGCACCCACATTCTCTCCTCCGTCTGCGTCTATCAAGATAGAGACACTGGTTTCAAATGGAATAATGGCTGCTTTGCTTAACCACAGATGAAATTAAGCTTATCTCTGTGGATGTAAGCTGCCACTCTTCTTCAAATCAACCAGTGATAATCCTTACTGTTCTGTATCTGTTTCTACAGCAGAACCTGCCCTGGATCCTCTTTACGAGTTAGGTCTAACATTCCCTTCAGTCTTCAGCGACTCTGTATATTCTTTTCAAGTTCACCTCAGTGGTAGTACATGTTTTGTTTAGTCCTTCATTTGGACTGAAGATAACCCAGAGAAGGGTTCCAGAACTTTTATAGTGTTTATAATTATACACGAACTTTTAAAATGTTTATTATTGTTGTGGGACCCTTAGAACGTTTCCTTTATGGTTACAACCCGCAATCTTTATTTTGCATTCTCGTTTTCTTTCTTTTCTGTATTCCGGTTTTCTCCTGGTATGTGTTGACACTACAGAAGCTTGCTCTCTCTCTCTCTCCTTCGGATCTTCATCCCTAAACACTTGATTCACTCTTGGCTTTATCTCTCAACCGCAGGTACCCGATTGCGACACAAGAAAAGGCTGACGCGCCAATTTTGTCGACGTCACTCCTAGGCATTTCCGACTCGCCATGGAGGGAGAGGCTGTTGGGGGCCCTGGTCTAGGGGAGGGGTGGGGGAGGGGGAAGGGTTATTATATGGTCTTCCAGGGGTGGGGCGTGGGAGGGGTTGATGGATTGGAACGCCGCATAGGGGACAGGTGGATCTGGGATTTTAGAAGCGTTTTGTTCTTGAAGATGTATACTCCTGTTGGGGTGTTGCTGGGAAGAAATGTTACTGATTTTATAAGTTTTATATTTTTGTAAAATTATACATAAAACACACACACACACACACACACACACACACACACACACACACACACACACACACATATATATATATATATATATATATATCTATATATATATATTATATTTAATATATAGATATATATATATATATATATAGATATATATATATATTATATATATACCATATATAATTATCTTGCGCTATCAATAACATAACCGTAATCTTTGCTGAACAAATTACTGTATTTTGGTTTTCATGTACGATTAAGTATAATACATATTGTGTATCACTCGGAATGTGTTCCTTTTCATAAAAGACAAAGAAGAACCACAACATCAACTGATTCCTCAAAGAGAATAAATATTATCTAAGTATTATTGTTGACAAACTCTCCCAATACTTAGCAACAGACGCAAACAGCTGACCCAAGCATTTGGGCATAAGAGCAGAAACACGAGACGCACATGCGCTTAAACTATGGCGTTTGGGCAGCGCGAGCTAAAATACCCACCATAAAGTATTTCCTCATACCTGCCCACCGCGCGGGCATGTGTAATGAGCACCGTTGGATGCGTTCATAACAGTAATCCTGTATGCCCCTAGGCGGATAGGAAAGCGTATATATAGGGGTTCCTATAGACCAGGCAGGACCCACGTGGTCCTACAAAGGCGTTTTCGGAAGTCAGGAGTTATGGGGTGAAAAATGGCCCTAGAGGATGATTTGGGAAAATTTATGTTTTTGGCAAGAAAAGGGAAAATAAGACAAAAGGTTGATGACTGGGCACCAGGTTACATATTTCTGGTGAGGAAAATTCTGGGGGTACCTCTCTCTCTCTCTCTCTCTCTCTCTTCTCTCTCTCTCTCTCTACTAAACAGAAGGCTCATCAGCAGCTCGTCTAAACACACACACACACACACACTACCATCTCTATCTTGCAAGCAATCTATAGAGTCTATCGCTTCTTGGATGCTATTTTCCAATGCCTCTTGTATACCATCTATGCAGTCATTTCTCTGTCTCCTCATTTCTCGCAATCTACCGAATTGTGAGCTTTTCACCAATCTATAATCCTATATTCTTCCCACATGACTGAACAAGACATTCTTTTTAATAAAAAAAACTTCGTCCTAAGTCTAGGTCTGCATGTATACACAATGTTATTGATTGCTTTGCTTCTTATATAACTGTGCAACGGCCGTCAGTTGTTTAACTGCTTCAATAGAATAACGTAGCTTTATTCATGTTCTTTTCCGGTTTTCTAATAACTACGAGACTCGTAAAGCCAATAGATGACCTATAACTTGCAGTTGTGCCGCTTTTTATAGCCGTTAACGGTCAATGACCTCCCCTCCCCTACCACCACCACCCCTTCCATTCAAAGAAGGAATTTCCGTTTGAAGTTGGAAAAAAAAAAAAAAAGAGTAAATATTGTACGCTAGAAAATGTTGAGACATTCCTGGAAATATTCTTCCATATAATCTCAGATTTCCTACAAGAGAGTAAACACAAGTTAAATATTTCTCAAAAGTGTCAGCGATGCACTTACACATATTCTTGAAGCTTCCTTGAACTATACTTATATTCTATTTTATTTCCTTTAGAATTTTTCTATTGTAAGCTGTTTCATCCGTATCCCAGCTCTACAAGTAATTCTCAAGAAGAAGAACCCGCCATTGCCTGCACGAGATGAGATTATTGTATATGCTCCCGTTTTCTTTGTACAAAATTGCCAATCATTTCTATTGGGGCAAAATTATAATCCTGCGTGTTTGTGCTTCTGTGACAGCAATTTAACGCACACGAATAATGTTAATCTTGCACCAGCGTAGGGAAAAATATTAGAAGCCATGCGTGTTTGATACCGTCCCTGGACTCATTAGATAAGATTGCGTTAACTTTAGACTCATTAGATAAAAGTCTGGTTAACTTTAGACTTATAGATTCATAAGATAAAAGGCTGGATAATTTTACGTATATAGACTCATTAGATGAAAATCTGGTTGACTTTAGACGCATGATCTCAGATAAAAGATCTGGTTAACTTTCGACGTATGGACTTATATATAAAAGACTTGGTTAACCTTAGACGTTTAAAATCATTAGAAAGATTTGGTTAACTTTAGACTTATAGATTCACTAGATTAAGAATTTCGTTAACTTAAGACATACGTACATACTCATTATATGAACGATTTAGCTAATTTTAGACCTCTAGAAGACATTCGACGAATCTTAACCTTAATCTATTTTTTCTATTTTTTCAAAAACCATGTATTCATAAACTTGTTGAAGTCAAATTTCTCTTTAAATATAAAAAAAGGAGAAAAATCTAATAATATCTGGAGTAGGGTTAACAGTACATTTCAGATTTATAATACAAAAACTTTCAGTCATTAATATAAATATAGAGGGACCTTCCTTTACTTAGCATGCAAAGGAGGCATCGTTACAAGAACCCTCATAAATAAAATATGATCTAATTATCATTAAGAAAAAGCAGCTTCTTCAGGCGACCGCCTCCTTATTAAAGTACAGTAACTCTTTTGTAACTCACCTCGCTTGGGCTACTAGGTACAGAATTCTTTGTAGTCTAAGATATTACATAATCCATCTTTCGTCGGTGATCAAATCGTGATTTATTTATAGGCTACGTTATATGCACTCTGTTTCTAGGACTAGTTTAAACCTCCACTGACTTTGAGCATAAACTGATAGGATCAAATATATTTAATCATTCTCTCTCTCTCTCTCTCTCTCTCTCTCTCTCTCTCTCAGATTAACGCAAGCCTCCAACGGCTGAAACAACCTAGCAACGATTGCGCGTCACAAAACCGTGTAGTCATATTCAAAATCGAGACCCTACTGGATTTCTTTACCAGTTTGAAAACAGCATAACGTAGTTTTAACAAGACCAAGAGCAGCGTTTCATTCGTGTAAATAAAAGCAATAAGATTAGGTCTAAAATAGTACGCTCCCTTGTCCGTTTAAACTTTAAAAAGACACGAAGCAGCCCTAGACCGAGTGAGTGACCAAGGTCAGTTTTACCCGGACTACCGTACTACAGACCGACGCTTGGACTTGGATGCTATCAGCCCAACGGACGCCAGTATTGCAGCCATAGCATTTTTTTCTTTAACCACTCTCCACGCGTGCATTGTGTTTCTTTTTATATCGTCTTTCGCGCAGTTATCTACTTCTATATCTAAAGCATGACATCTTTTAATAAGTTGCAGTTCCGTTCTTTCCATTAATTTGGTTCAATACTTACATGAATACACATATCTTTTTTTTATTTTTATTTAAAAGTCTTATCAAGTACATTTAGCAAATAAATACATATTTTTATATGTAATTATGTACATAAATTTACAAAAACAATCTAAAAATAAATCATGACATCAAGTACCTCAACTGTCCATTTTAAAGTTTATGAAAAATAAATAAGAATTGTTTTGATGTGTATGACATACTCGATGACTATTGATTAACCTTAGACGGAACACTACGAAGTTGCCAATGATTGTATTGCAATTTTACACATTTATAGACATTTTAACAACAAATACGATAAAATAGAAAGATGCTTCGCTCACTTAACGTACTATTACTTCAGTTTTTGAGCAACACGACGAAAATCTGAGATAAATTAAAAGTCTTCAAAAGTGAATAACTTTTTACTGGCTTATCAGAAACCTAAATCACCCTTAAACAATAAACTTCACTAAATATATAATAATGCACCAATTATACGATAATAAATCTTAAGGAAGCTCATATAAGGGACTTACAGAAAGAACCATTAACTAAAGGTAGTCAATGGAGAGTCGGGAATAGCTTAAATCGTCATATGAAACCCCGTAGAGTTTCTCACGATACACTTTTATATCAACTTGCATTATTATTACTATTATTATTTTTACTTATGATAATAATAATAATAATAATAATCATTATTATTATCATTTATTATATATTATTATCATTATTATTATTATTATTATTATTATTATTATTATTATTATCATTACTTATAAAAATGTAGACATTTATATCAAATACGACCTAAGCGTTACTATCTTAGCCAACATGAATAGGGTATTCAAATAAGAAAATAGAAACCAGATTTGAAAAAAATTATAGTCATATGCATAGGATATACTTACATGACTATATTCTATGTATGAATGTACAGCTGCATGTATCCAGAATATAAATATTTGATACAGTTCGTGTATTTTGACCTTTCATTCGTATCAACATTTAAGCAATCGTTGTCATATACATGCCTGTCCATACTTAATTTTTTATTCTATTTTAGGCCTAATCATTTTGTAGATAAATAGAAATCACACGTGAATATAGGGGAAAAAGAATAACTTAAGAAACTATAGAAGAAAGTAGGATTAAAATCTGACTTATTTATTTGTCTCGATAACGTCTGTGTCTACTTTTACACGATAAGCATTAGCATGCACACACAAACACACACACACACACACACACACACACACACACACACGGCACAAAAGCTCAAAACAGATATCAGAGTTAAGAAATATCTATGTACACCAACATCACGTCACCGATTAAGAAACATCTGTATGCATCGCCATCCACTGATAAGAAACATCTGCGTTCATCTCTACTCACAGATAAGAAACATCTGTATGCATTGCTATTCAACTGCTGGGATACATTATGCACACGCCCGTCCACACCAACGCGAAGAAAGAATAAAGTTCGAAGAACATTCAAGAGCAGTCGACCCTTTGGCCTTTTAACCTTAGCTTTTCATTCATATATCTTTCTTTTTTTTTAGCGTCTGGGTTTGTCTTTATTCGTGCACTGCACGATGCACGCATTCCTTTTACTCCTGTCCTTTTGTTGTTATTATTATTATTATTATTATTATTATTATTATTATTATTATTATTATTATTATTATTATTATAATAGAAAAGGATCATATGGAAAATTAAGAATCAATATGAAATAAACTCAAATAACAGGAATTATTATTATTATTATTATTATTATTATTATTATTATTATTATTATTATTATTATTATTATTATTATTATTATCATTGAAGAAAGATTTATAAGGAAAAATCGAGAAGACTCAACGTAAAATGAGCTCGATGCAGCCTTCATATTTAACAGGACTTATTATTATTATTAGATTTCTTTTTGCCTCCACTAGTCCGGTTCGTACACACACTGAAACAAAGACACTAGAAGTCTGTCTCAAGTTTAACCAAGGTCTTGCGTATTCCTTCCATAGAAAACCAGGATTGTTCATTTTATTTCCCCCCAAATCAAACTGGAAGACAACTGGAAAAACTTGTTGGGTCTAAATAAGCCTATTGCTTCATCATTAGAAATTGTGTTTGCAAAATATGAGCAAACTCAAAATGGAAAAATATTATCGTAGTATGGCAAGTATTCAAACAAAGTTTATATCGCACACGAACTAAAAAGGCGTTAATTTAAATGTTCTGATCTTTCATCAGAGATAAATTGGTTCAATATCATTTTTGGAAATGGTTTAATTAAACGCGTCTTGGGTCTAGACAGTGACTCCCAAGGGTTCTTAACCCGGCATGTATCCACCTTTTCTAGGCCTATATGACTCCTATAAATAGCAAATTTAAGCTGTATCAGTTTTCGATTTACTTGATTATCTATCTTTACTTTCTCTCTCTATCTCTCTCTCGTACTGCCACAAAAATCTGACCATATAAGCCAATGTGGTGTATGGAAACGCCCCATACTGCCAAATGAACGTCCCCCCCAAACCCATCCACACCCACCATAAGGACTTATGTCCTCGTGACGCAATGGTTCCTACACCCCCGGTCCCCCAACAACATCACCGGAAATTCTTTGTGCGGAGGGATTTAGGATACACACGACCAGGGTCATAAAGTTTTAGGCTGAGCTATGGAGGTGATCCCTCGCGATAAAGTGAAGGGAGAAGGATTCCGTGATATACTATACCTGTCTGACCTGCGCCATCTTGGATAGTGCGGTTTCGTCAGATATATATATATATATATATATATATATTATATATATATATATATATATATTATTATAATAATCAACATCAAGGAAGAATTTAAAATGAAGAATGGAAAGACAATAACTAATTGCTACTATAAACTGAAATTGGGGATAACTGAAGGCATTAGCTAACTGCTACTATAAATTATAACTGAGAATAACTGAAGGCATTAGCTAACTACTACTATAAACCGAGGATAACTGAAGGCATTAACTAACTGCTACTATCACTATCAACTGAGAATAAACGGAAGGCAATAGCTAACTACTACTATCAACAGAGAATAACTGAAAGCATTAGCTAACTGCTATTATAAAGAGAGGATAACTGAAGGTATTAGCTAACTGCTACTATAAAACGAAGATAACTGAAGGCATTAGCTTACTACTACTATCACTATCAACTAAGAATAACTGAAGGTATTAACTAACTGTTTCTATAAACTGAGGATAATTGACAGCATTAGCTAACTGTTACTATAAACTGAGGATAACTGAAGGCATTAGCTAACTGTTATCATAAACTGATGATGACTGAAGGCATTAGCTAAATGTTATTATAAACGAAGGATAGCTGAAGGCATTAGATCACTGTTACTATAAAACGGGGATGGACTGGAAAGGAAAGGCCCCTAAAACTGTTAACAATAAACGGAGGATGACTGAAAGGCATTAGCTAACTGTTACCTATAAACTGAGGACTAATGAAGCATTAGCTAAACTGTTACCGAATTAACTGAGATGATGAAGGCATTAGGCTAAATTGTTTTATTATAAAACAAAGGAAGGATAACTGAAGGCATTAGCTAACTGTTTACTATAAACAGAGGATGAAAGACCTGAAGGCATTAACCTAACTGTTACTATAAAACTGGAGGATGGACTGAAGGCATAAAGCTAAATTTGTTTATTTCATAAAAGGAGGGATAACTGAAAGGCATTAGCTAACGTGTTTACTAAATAAACTGAGGATTAAATGAAGGCATTAGCTAACTGTTATTATAAAACTGAGGATGAACTGAAAGGCAATTAGCTTAACTGTTTAATAATAAATAACTGAGGATGACTGAAGGCATTAGCTAAATGCCTATTTATTTCAAACAGAGAATTAAACTGAAGGCATTACTAACTGTTTACTTAAATAAAATGAAGGATGACTGAACGGCATTAGCTACATGCTATTATAAATGGAGGAAATAACTGAACGGCATTAGTCTAACTGTTACTGTAAAGCGAGTATGACTGAAGGCATTAGCTAACTGTTACTATAAACTGAAGATGACTAAAGGCATTAGCTAAATCCTATAATAAGTGGAGGGATAACTGAAGGCATTAGCTAACTGTCACTATAAACTGAGGATGACTGAAGGCATTAGCTAAATGCTATTATAAACGGGGGATAACTGCGGGTGCCATTATCTAACGGTTAACTGTTAACCGGTATGAAACTTGAGGCATTTATCTGAACTGGTTACTATTTAAACCTGAAAGGATGCTGAAGGTTATTAAAGCTAAATCCTATAATAAGTGAGGTAACTGAAGGCATTAGCTAACTGTTTACTTATAAACTCTGCGGATTGACTGAAGGTCATTATGCTAATGCTATTAGAAAATGGAAAGGGTAACTTGAAGGCATTAAGCTTAAACTGTTAAGTATAGAACTTAGGATACCTGAAGGCCATTAGCTAAAACTGTTAGGATAAAGCTGAGAATAATTGAAGGTGCATTAGTCCTTACTGTTACTAGAACTGATTATAAACGGAAGGCATTAAGCCTGAACGGTTACTATTAAACTGGGGCTAACTAAGGCATTATCTAACTGTTAAACCTATAAAAGGAGATGACTGAATAAATGAAGATAAATGCTATTATAAAAGGATGATAACTGAAGGCATTAGCTTAACTTTACTAAATACTCGGAGGGATGGACTTGAAGGCATAGCTTAACTGTTACTCAAATAACCTGAGATGATTAAGAAATGGAGCTAAAATGGCTATAATAAACAGAGATAACTGAAGGCATTAGCTAACTGTTACTATTAACTCCGATTTTACTAGCTGTTACTATAAACTGAAAGGCATTGAACTGAAATCATTAGTTATCTTTTCTAATAACTGGAGGATAAACTGAAGGTGCATTCGCTAACTGTTTATACTATAAAACTGATGATGCTGAATGCCATTAGCTAACTGTTTGACTAATTAAACACTGAGGAATAACTTGAATGGCATTAGCTTAACTGTTACTAAATAATGAGGTGATGAACTGAAGGTGCTATTAGCTAACTTTTGCTTATAACCTAGAGGATGAACTGAAGGCATTAGGCTAATGTTAACTATAAACGAAGGATGACTGAAGGCTTGTTAGCCTTAACTGTTTAACATAAAGCTTGGGATGACTGAAAAGGCATTAGTCACTATTAATAGAAAACCTGAAGGATGAACTGAAGCATTAAAGCTGCTGTTACCGTTAAAAACGTAGGTTAACTGAAGGCATTAGACTTAACTGTTTACTATAACTCTGAGGATGGACTGAAGGCCAATTAGCTAGCACTGTTAACTATAAACCTCGGATGGACTGAAGGTTTAAGCTAAATGCTAAATGTAAACGGAGGATTTTTTAACTGAAATTCATTATTCTAAGTTGTTACTATAAACGAGGAATAACTGAAGGCATTAACTTAAATGTTACGATAAACTGAGGATTGACTGAGGCATAACCTCCTTGTTCCTATTTAAAACTGAGGAATAACTGAATTGCATTAGCTAACTGTTAGGATAAACTGAGGGTACTGGAAGCATTAGCTAAACTGTTACTGATTTAAACTGAGGATGAACTGAAGGCTTTAACTAAGTGCCATTATAAACGGAAAGGTTAACTGTAGGCTTAGCTAACTGTTCTTAAAATAAATTGAGTATGACTGAAAGGATATCTAAATGCTAATTATAACGGAGGTACCTTGAAGGCATTAAGCTAACTGTTACTATAAACTGCGTGATGACTGAAGGTAGTAAATAAATGCTATTATAGGACCGAGGATTTACTGAAGGCATTAAGCTAAATGTTTTACTGCAAACTGGAAACGAAGACTGAAGGCATTAGCTAACTGTTAACTGTAAACTTCGGATTGACTGAAGGCATTTACTTAATTGTTACTATAAACGGAGATAACGGAAGGCATTAGCTAATTTGTTAACCTAAACTGAGGTACGAAGGCATTAGCTAACTGTTGACTATAAAATCTGAAGAATGAACTGAAGGCATTATCTAACTTGTTTTAACTATAAACTGAGGATGGACTGAAGGCCGTTAAGCTAACTGTTAATGTAAACTTGAGGATGACTGAAAGCCATTTAGCTAACTGTTACCGTTAAAACTGGAGGATTGACTGGAAGGCATTAGGCTTAACTGTTGACTATAACCTGATGGATGACTGAAGGCATTTAGCTAACTGTTACCCTAATAAACACTGCGGATGACTGAAGCCATTTTAGCTAAATGCCAATTTAAATAAATGGAGGATAACTGACAAGGCAATTAGCTAAACTGTTTACTATAGAACTGAGAATAACATGGAAGGCATTAAGCTAAATTGTTACTATAAACTGAGGATATGAAGGAATTAGCTAACTGGTTACTATTAAACCTGAAGGATTGACTTGAAGGCATTAGCTTAAACTGTTTTTAGATAAACTGAAGGCTGACTTGAAGGGCATTAATCTGTGTTACCTATAAACTGAAGGATGAACTGAAAGGCATTGAGTCTAACTGGTTTACTACTAAATAAACCTGAGGATGACTGAAGGCATTAAGACTAATTGTTGCTCTTATAACCTGGAGGTTAACTGAGGCTTAGGCTAACTGTTCCATTAAACTGAGGGTAACTGAAGGCATTGCTTAACTTGTTACTAAATTAAATGAGGATGACTAAAGTCAATTAACTAAGGTGCTATTATAAACGGATGGTTAACTGTAAAGGATTAGCTACTGTTTCTATTAAACTGAAAGGATGACAGGAAGGGATTAAGCTAAATTCTATATAAACGGAGGTAACTTGAAAGCTTAAGCTAAGTTGTTCCTATAAACTGCGGAGTGACAGAATGCAATTTGGCTTAAATTGCTATTATAAACGGAGGATAAACTGAAGGCATTAGCTTTTAAATGTTAAACTATAAACTGGAGAATAAACTGAAGGCTTACCTTAATTGTTACTAAAAACCTGAGGGTTAACTGAAGGCTTAAAGCTAACTGTTAACAATAAACTGAGGGTAACTGAACGGCATTAGCTAACTGTTAATATAAAACTGAGGGATGACTGCAGGCATTAACTCAAGTGCTAATTATAAACCTAAGGTTCTGTTAGGCATTGAGCTAACTGTTAGGTATAAAGCTTAGGAAGGCTTGAAGGGATTAGCTAAATTGGCTTATTATAACTGGAGGTTAACTGTAAGGCGTTAGCTAACTGTTACTATAAACTGAGGAATGACTGAAGGTCAATTATCTAACTGGTGTCTATAAACTGAAGGAATGACTTGAAGGCATAACCTAATGTCTAACTGCAAATAACTTAGGAACCTGAAGGCATTAGCTACTAGTTACCATAACGAGGGTAACTGAAGGCATTAAGCTGTTACTAAATACCCACTGAGGAATTGACTGAAGGCGATTTAAACTAAGTTGCTATTATAAACGAGTTAACTGAAGGCATTAGCTTTAACTGTTCTATAAACTGACGATGACTGAAAGAAATGAGCACTAAATTATATAATAAACGGAATGGATAACTGAAGCATTTTTAGCTTAAATGTTATATAAGACGGAGATGAATTGAAGGCATTTGCTAACTGTTTAACCCTATAAACTGGATGATGACTGAATGCCATTCCTAAATGCTAAATTATAAATTGGCCGGATTAACTGAAAAGGCATTAGGCTAACTGGTTACTAATAAACTGAAGGATAACTAGGGATTAGCTAACCTGTTTACTATCAACTGAGGATGAACTGGAAGGCATTAGCTAACTTGTTTACTATAAACTGATGGAGACTGAAGGCCATTAGCTAATGGCTAATTATAAACTGAGGATGACTTGCAAGGCATTGGCTTAACTGTTACTAAATAAACTCATGAGGATAACTGAAGAAATGACTAACTGTTAACTATAACAGGAGGTGACTGAAGGCAAGTTAGCTAACTGGATAACCAGAAACTGAAGGATAGACTGAAGGCTTAGCTAACTGTTACTATAAACTAGGAATGGACTGAAAGGCATTAGCTAACTGTTTACATAACTGAAAGGATGACTGTCAGGGGCATTACCTAATTGTTACCATAAAACTGGAGGATAACTGAAGCGATTAGCTAACTGTTACATATAAATAGTAACTTGAGGTAACTGAAAGGCATTAGCTAACTGGTTACTATTACCTGAAGGATTGACTTGAAGTCATTAACTAAAGTGCTATTATAACGGAGGTTAACTGTAGGTCATTAAGCTAACTGTTACTATAAACTGGAGATGACAGAAGGGATTAGCCTAAATGCTATTATAAACGAGGGTTTAACCTAAGGCATTAAAGCTAACTGTTACTATAAACTAGCTATGAACTGAATGCATTAGCTAACTGTTACTATAAACTGAGGATGACAGAAAGGATTGGCTAAATGCTATTATATAAACGTAGGATAAACTGACGGCATTAGCTAAATGTTATCTATACACCTGAGGAAGACTGAAAGGCATTAGCTAACTGTTTTACTATAAACACTGAGGATGACTGAAAGGCATTACCTTAATGTTACTATAAACTGAGGTGACTGAAGGCATTAGCTAACTACTATAAACTGAGGACTGACTGAGGTGATTACTAAATTGGTACTATTAAACTGAGGATAGAATACGGAATGCATAGCTAAGTTACATAAAAAACCCCCCCCGTATGAAGGCATTTAGCTAACTGTTACTATAAAACAGGAGGATAATTGACTAGCAATTAAACTAAGTTGTATTATAAAGAAGGTTTAACTGTAGGCAATTAGCAACTGGTTACTTATAACTGAGGGGATGACAGAAGGGATTAGCTTATTCTATTATAAACGGAGGGTAAAACTTGAAAGCATAAAATTAAGTTTACTATAAACTGCGGATGACAGAATGCATTTTGCTTAAATGCTATTATAACGGAAAGATAACTGAAGGGCGTTAGCTAATGTTACTATAAACTGAGGATAACTGAAGGCATTTACCTATTGTTACTAAAAACTGAGGGTAACTGAAGGTATTAGCTAACTGTTACCATAAACTGAGGGTAACTGAAGGCATTAGCTAACTGTTACTATAAAACTGAGGATGACTGAGGCGACTACTAAGTGCATTAATAAACGGAGGTTACTGTAGCATTAGCTGAAACTTGTTACTATAAACTGAGGATGATTGAAGGGATTAGCTAAATGCTATTATAAACGGAGGTTAACTGTAGGCATTAGCTAACTGTTACTATAAACTGAGGATGACTGAAGGCATTATCTAACTGTTACTATAAACTGAGGATGACTGAAGGCATAACCTAATTGTTACTATAAACTGAGAGAATAAACTGAAGCATTAGCTAAACTGTTAAAACATAAAACTGAGGGTAAACTGAAGGCATTAGCTGTACTATACACTGAGGCCAGGACTGAAGGCATTAACTAAGTGTTATTTATTTATAATTAAACGGGAGGTTAACTGAAGGCATTAGCTAACTGTTACTATAAACTGACGATGACTGAAGAAATGAGCTAAATGATATAATAAACGGATGATAACTGAAGGCATTAGCTAAATGTTACTATAAACGGAGGATGAATGAAGGCATTTGCTAACTGTTACTATAAACTGAGGATGACTGAATGCATTAGCTAAATGCTATTATAAATGGAGGATAACTGAAGGCATTAGCTAACTGTTACTATAAACTGAGGATAACTGAAGGGATTAGCTAACTGTTACTATAAACTGAGGATAACTGAAACCATTAGCTAACTGTTACTATAAACTGAGGATAAAGGAAGGCATTAGCTAACTGTTACTATAAACCGAGGATAACTGAAGGCATTAGTTAACTGTTACTATAAACTTAGGATTACTGAGGGCATTACCTAAATGCTATTATAAACTGAGGATAACTGAAGGCATTAGCTAACTGTTACTATAAACTGAGGTTAACTGAAGGCATTAGCTAAATGCTATTATAAACGGAGGATAACTGAAGTGATTAGCTAACTTACTATAAACTGAGGATGACTGAAGGCATTAGCTAAATGCTATTATAAACGGAGGATAACTGAAGGCATTAGCTAACTGTTACTGTAAACCGAGTATGACTGAAGGCATTAGCTAACTGTTACTATAAACTGAGGATGACTGAAGGTATTTGCTAAATCCTATAATAAGTGGAGGGATAACTGAAGGCATTAGCTAACTGTTACTATAAACTGAGGATGACTGAAGGCATTAGCTAAATGCTATTATAAATGGAGGATAACTGAAGGCATTAGCTAACTGTTACTATAAACTGAGGATAACTGAAGGCATTAGCTAACTGTTACAATAAACTGAGAATAATTGAAGGCATTAGCTTACTGTTACTATAAAATGAGGATAACTGAAGGCATTAGCTAACTGTTACTATAAACTGGGGATAACTGAAGGCATTAGCTAACTGTTACTATAAAAGGAGGATGACTGAAGAAATGAGATAAATGCTATTATAAAAGAAGGATAACTGAAGGCATTAGCTAACTGTTACTATACTCTGAGGATGGCTGAAGGCATTAGCTAACTGTTACTATAACCTGAGGATGACTGAAGAAATGAGCTAAATGCTATTATAAACAGAGGATAACTGAAGGCATTAGCTAACTGTTACTATACTCCGATTTACTAACTGTTACTATAAACTGAGGATGACTGAAGGCATTAGCTATCTGTTACTATAAACTGAGGATAACTGAAGGCATAGCTAACTGTTACTATAAACTGATGATGACTGAAGGCATTAGCTAACTGTTACTATAACCTGGAGGATAAAACTGATTGGCATTAGCTAACTGTTTACTATAAATAACTTGAGGATGAACTGAAGGCATTAGCTAACTGTTACTCTATAAACTGAGGATGACTGAAGGCAGTTATCTAATTGTTACTTATAAACACTGAATAACTGAAATGACTGAAGGCATTGAGCTAACTGTTACTATAAACTGAGGATTGACTGAAGGCATTAAGCTAACTATTAATATAAACTGAGGATGGACTGAAGGCACTAGGTTAACTGGTTACCGTAAAACGGATGGTTAATCTGAATGGGCACTTAGCTAACTGTTATTACTATAAACTGAGGATGACTGAAGGCATTAGCTAACTGTTACATTAAATAAACTGCGGGATGACTGAAGGTTTTAGCTAAATGGCCTATTATAAATACGGAAGGATAAATTGCAAGGGATTAGCTAAATGTTTTACTTATAACTAGAGGGAAGGACTGAAGGCAATTAGCTAAATGATACTATAAACTGAGGATGGACTGAAGGCATTATCTAATTTGTTTTACTCATAAACACTGAGGATAACTGAAGGCATTAGCTAAACTCGTTACTATAAACTGAGGGTTAACTGAAGGTGCAGTTAGCTAACTGCTTACTATAAAAACTGAGGATGACTGGTGAAGGCATTAACTAAGTGCTATTATAAACGGAGGTTAACTGTGTAGGCGTTAGCTCAAACTTGTTGTATTATAAATATACTGTACGGAATGACTCGAAATTGGCTTAATGCTTTAAATGCTAGATACTGAAAGGCATTAGCTGTAAATGGTTATTAAATAAACCTGTAAGACTGAAGGGCTTATCTAAACTGTTACTATAAACTGAGGAATTTAACTGAAGGCATTAGCCTAAATTGTTAACTGTTAGAACGAGGATAACTGAAAGGCTTAAAGAATTGGTTACCTATAGAACTGAACGGGCGTTACCTGAATTGGCTTAGGCTAACTGTTAACTATTAAAAATGGGAGGAAATTACTGAAGGCATTAAGTTAAAGTTGTCGCCTATTAAAGAAACTGGAAGGGTTAAATCTGTAAGGCATTAAGGTAAACTGTTACTTACAATAAAAACTGAGGATGACTGAAGGTAACTTAAAGCTTAAAGTGCTATTATAAACGGCTCAGGTTAACTTTGTAGGCTTATTAGCTAACTGTTACTATAAAAACTGAGGATGACTGGTGGGAAGGCATTAGCTAACTGTTTTACTATAAACTGAAGAATGAACCTGAAGGCACTACCTAATCGTTACTATAAAACTGAGGATAACTGAAGGCATTAGCTAAAACTGTTACCATAAAACACTTGAGGGTAACTTAGGCATTAGGTGTTACTATACACTGAGGATGACTGAAGGCATTAACTAAGTGCTATTATAACAAAACGGAGGTTACTGAAGGCATTAGCTAACTGTTTACTATGAACTGAGGATGGACTGAAGAAATGAGCTAAGTGACTAATTATAAACGGAGGTATAAACTGAAGGCATTAGCTAACTGTTACTTAAATAAACTGCGGTTCTGACTGAAAGGCATTAGCTAAATGCCTATTATAAACGGAGGATAACTGAAGGCATTAGCTAAATGTTACTCTAAACTGATGGAATACTGAAGGCATTAGCTAACTGTTTACTACAAACACTGAGGCTGAACTGGAATGCATTACCTAATTGTTACTATAAACCTAGGAAATCACTGAAATGCATTATCTAACTGTTACCAATAAAGACTTGAGGGTAACTCGAAGGCAATTAAAATAACTGTTTACTATAAAACCTGAGGATGACTGAATTTTTTATAACGGAGGAATGAAGTGAAGGCATTTGCTAACTGTTTTTGTACTATAACTGAATGGATGACTGAATTGCATTGTAGCTAAACTGGGTGCTACTGTATAAGAAATGGAAGGATAACTGCAAAGGCAATTAAGCTAACTGTTACTATAAACCTGAGGATAACTTGAAGGGATTAAGCTAACTGTTTACTATAAACTGAGGATAACTGAAAGCATTTGGCTAACTTTGTTACTATAAAGTGAATGATAAAGGGAGGCATTAGCTAACTGTTACTATAAACTGGAAGATAACTGAAGGGATTATCTAACTGTTACTATCAAACTTAGGATGACTGAAGGCATTACTCAAATGCCTATTATTAAACGGAAGGAGTACCTGAATGGTATTTAGCCTAACTGTTACTATAAACTGAGGTGACTGAAAGGCCTTAGCTAACTGTTTACCCCCCCCTAAAAGATAAAAAAACCTTGATTGATGACTGAAGGCATTAGCTAAATGCTACTTATAAACTGATGGAATAACTGCAGGTCATTGGCTACCTGTTAAACTATAAACTTGAGGATAACTGAAGAAATGGAGCTTAACTGTTACTAAAGATAAACAGAGGTATGACTGCAAGGCATTATCTAACTGATACCATAAACTGAGGATGACTGAAGGCCATTTAGCTAACTGTTGACTATAAACCTGGGATGGATCCTGAAGGCATTAGCTAACTGTTTACTATAAAACGGTGGAGGGTTTGACTGAATAGGCATTACCTAATTGTTTACCGATAAACACTGGGAGGATAACTGAAGGCATTAAAGCTACCTGTTACCATAAACTGAGGGTAACTGAAGGCATTAGCTAACGTTTACTATAGAAACTGAGGATGACCTGAAAGGCATTCTAACTAAGTGCTATTATAAACGGGAGGTTAACTGTAGGCATTAGCTAACCTGTTTACTATAAACTGAGGAATGACAGAAGTAAGGGAATTAAGCTAAATGCTATTATAAACGGAGGGTAACTGAAAGCATTAGCTAACTGTTACTATAAAACTGCCGGATGTTACTTGAATGCTTAGCTAACTGTTGTTACTATAAACTGAGGATACAGAAAGGATTAGCTAAATGCTATTATAAAACTAGGATAAACTGAAGGCATTAGCTAGAATGTTTACTATAAAGACTGGATGGAAGACTGAAGTGCATTAGCTAACTGTTTACCTCATAAGAAAAAACCCCCCTGAGGATGACTGAAGGCATTACCTAATTGTTTACTTATAAACTGAGTGAAATAACTGAAGGCCATTAGCTAACTGGTTACCATAAACTGGGGAGGGTAACTGAAGGCCTTGTTACTAACTGGTTACTATAACCATAAGATGACTGAAGGCATTAACTAAGTGCTATTTAAATAAATGGAGGTTAACTGTAGGTCCATTTAAAGCTAACTGTTTACTATAAATACTAGGATGACCTGAAGGGATTAGCTAAATGGCTATTTATAAACACGGAGGTTAACTCCAGGCATTAGCTAACTGTTACTATAACCACTTGGGATGGATTCCTGAAGGCTATTATCTAACTGTTACTATAAACTGAGGATGACTGAAGGCATAACCTTATTGTTACTATAAACTGAGGATAACTGAAGGCATAGCTAACTGTTACCATAAACTGGAGGTAACTGAAGGCTTAACCTGTTACTATACCATGTGAGGATGACTTGAAGGCAGTTATCTAACTGTTTACCTATAACCACTGAGGTATGAACTTGAAGAAAATGAGCTTAAATGCTTATTTATAAACTGGAGGTTAACTGAAGGCATTAGCTAACTGTTTACTATAAGAACTGAGGATGACTGGAAGAAATGATCTAAATGCTATTATAAACGGAGGATAACTGAAGGCATTCGCTAAATGTTACTATAAACGGAGGATGAATGAAGGCATTTGCTAAATGTTACTATAAACTGAGGATGACTGAATGCATTAGCTAAATGCTATTATAAATGGAGGATAACTGGAGGCATTAGCTAACTGTTTTACTATAAACTGGGATAACTGGAATGGGATTAGCCCTAACTGTTAACTATAAACTGGGAAGGCTTAGCTGAAAGCTTATCTAACTGTTTTACTATAAACCTGAGGGTGAAGGGGGCAGGCATTAGCCTAACGGTTCAAAACCGAGGATTAACTGAGGCAATTAAGCTAACTGTTACTATATAACTTAGGATTACTGAAGGGCCATTAGACTAAATGGCTAATTATAAACTGGACGTAAACTTGAAGGCATTAATCCTACTGTTTTACTATAAACTGAAAGTTAACCTGAAGGCATTAAGCTAAATGTTGCTATTATAAACGGAGGATACTTGAAGTGATTACTAACTTTAACTATAAACTTGATGGATTGACCGAATGAATTAGGCTAAATTGCTAATGATAAACGGAGGATAAACTAAGGCATTAGCTTAACTTTAAACTGGTAAATCGAGTAATGACTGAAGGCATTGATCTAACTGGTTACTATAAACTAAGGATTGAACCTGAAAGGTATTAGCTGAAATCCTATTAATAAGTGAGGGATAACCTGGAAGGATAACTAACTGGTTCAACTACAAACTGAGGATGACTTGAAGGCCATTAAGCTTAAATGCTATTGAATAAACGGAGGATAATGAGGCATTAGCTAACTTTTCTATAACCTGAGGAATTAACTGAAGCCATTAAATGGTAACTGCTTCAATTAAAAGCTGGAGGATAACTGAAGGCATTAGCTAACTGTTTTTACTATAACTGAGGATAAAACTGAAGGCATTTAGCTAACTGTTACTATAACTGGGTATAAACTGAAGGCCATTAGCTAACTGTTGCTATAAAACTGAAGGATGACTGAAGGAAATGACTTAAATGGCTAATTCCTAAAAGGATGAATAAGCTCAAGGCATTTAGGGCTAACTGTTAACATACTCTGGGTAATGGCTGAAGCCATTAGCTAACTGTTAACTGTTTAAACCTGGGATGAAACTGAAGGAAATGAGCTAAATGCTAATTATAAACAGGGAGGATCACTTGAAGGCATTAGCTAAAATGTTACTATTACTCCGAATTAGGCTTACTGGTTCTATAAACTAGGAAGGACTGCGGGCATTAGCTAATCTTTTGTTTACTATAAACTTGAGGATAACTGAAGGCATTACATAGCTAACTGTTAACCCTATAAACTGATGGATAACTGAAGGCATTAAGCTCTGTTACTATAAACTGAGGATGAACTGGAATGGCATTAGCTTAAGCTGTTACTATAAACTGGGGAGGATGAACTGAAGGATTATCTTCTGTTATTCTAGACACTGAAGGATGACTGAAGTTTCATTACTAAATTGTTCCCTGATAACTGAGATGACTGAAGAAGCATTAGCAACTGTTTCTAAATAAACTGGATTATGACTGAAGCATTAGCTTAAAACTTTAATATAAACCTGGAGGATGACTTGAAGGCATTAGCTAACTGCTTACCGTAAACGGAGAATAACTGAAGCATTAGCTAACTGGTTACTATAAACTTGGAGGATACTGAAGGCATTAGCTAACTCGTTACCTATAAACCTGGCGGATGACTTAAGAAAGGTGTTAGCTAAAATGCTATTATAAAAAACGAAGGATAACCATGAAGGCCTTAGCTAAATGTTACATAAACTTAGGAAGGACTGAAAAAAGGCCCCCAAAACAAAAAAAAAAAATTAGCTAAACTGTTACTATAAACTGAGGATGAGCTTGAAGGCATTACCTAATTGTTACTATAAACTGAGGAAACTGAAAGGCATTAGCTAACTGGGTTACCATTAACTGAGAGTAACTGAAGCATTAGCTCTGTTACTAATAAACTGAGGATTAACTGGAAGGCCTTCACTAAGTTCCAATTACAAACGGAGGTTCACTTTGAAGGCATATAGCTAACTGTAACTATAAACTGATGATGACTGAAGGCATTAGCTAAAAGTTACTATAAACTGAGGATGACTGATGGCATTAGCTAACTGTTACTATAAACTGAGGATGACTGAAGGCATTAGCTATCTGTTACTATAAACTGAGGATGACTGAAGGCATTAGCTAATTGTTCCTATAAACTGAGAATGACTGAAGGCATTAGCTAACTGTTACTATAAACTGAGGATGACTGAAGGCATTAGCTAACTATTAATATAAACTGAGGATGACTGAAGGCATTAGCTAACTGCTACCGTAAACGGAGGTTAACTGAAGGCATTAGCTAACTGTTACTATAAACTGAGGATGACTGAAGGCATTAGCTAACTGTTACTATAAACTGCGGATGACTGAAGGTTTTAGCTAAATGCTATTATAAACGGAGGATAACTGAAGGCATTAGCTAAATGTTACTATAAACTGAGGAAGACTGAAGGCATTAGCTAACTGTTACTATAAACTGAGGATGACTGAAGGCATTACCTAATTGTTACTATAAACTGAGGATAACTGAAGGCATTAGCTAACTGTTACCATAAACTGAGGGTAACTGAAGGCATTAGCTAACTGTTACTATAAACTGAGGATGACTGAAGGCATTAACTAAGTGCTATTATAAACGGAGGTTAACTGTAGGCATTAGCTAACTGTTATTATAAACTGAGGATGACTGAAAGGATTAGCTAAATAGGATGACTGAAGGCATTACCTAATTGTTACTATAAACTGAGGATAACTGAAGGCATTAGCTAATTGTTACCATAAACTGAGGGTAACTGAAGGCATTAGCTAACTGTTACTATAAACTGAGGATGACTGAAGGCATTAACTAAGTGCTATTATAAACGGAGGTTAACTGTAGGCATTAGCTAACTGTTACTATAAACTGAGGATGACTGAAGGGATTAGCTAAATGCTATTATAAACGGAGGTTAACTTTAGGAATTAGCTAACTGTTACTATAAACTGAGGATGACTGAAGGCATTATCTAACTGTTACTATAAACTGAGGATGACTGAAGGCATTACCTAATTGTTACTATAAACTGAGGATAACTGAAGGCATTAGCTAACTGTTACCATAAACTGAGGGTAACTGAAGGCATTAGCTGTTACTATACACTGAGGATGACTGAAGGCATTAACTAAGTGCTATTATAAACGGAGGTTAACTGAAGGCATTAGCTAACTGTTACTATAAACTGAGGATGACTGAAGAAATGAGCTAAATGCTATTATAAACGGAGGATAACTGAAGGCATTAGCTAAATGTTACTATAAACGGAGGATGAATGAAGGCATTTGCTAACATGTTACTATAAACTGAGGATGACTGAATGCATTAGCTAAATGCTATTATAAATGGAGGATAACTGAAGGCATTAGCTAACTGTTATAATAAATAAACTGAAATTGATATCGAAGGGATAAAGGGAATTAAGGGATTAGCTAACTGCATACTATAAACTGAGGATAACTGACGCATAGAGCTAACTGTTACCATTAAATAAATGAGGATATAAAGGAAAGAAGGGCATTAGCTAACTGTTACTATTAAACTGAGATAACTGAAGGGATTAGTAACTGTTACTATAAACAACTAGGAGATGACTGAACCTTGAAAGGCATTAACTAATAATTGCTATATAAAACGGAGGATAGAATAAACTGAAGGCGGATTAGCTTACTGTACTATAAACTGTAGGATGACTGAACAGGCATTTAGCTAACTGTTACTCTAAACTGATGATGACTGAAGGGAATTAGTAAATACATTATAAACGAGGATATCTGAAGGGATTAGTACTGTTACTATAACGAGGATAACTGAAAGCATTAGCTAACTGTTACTATAAACTGAGGATAAAGGAAGGCATTAGCTAACTGTTACTATAAACTGAAGATAACTGAAGGGATTAGCTAACTGTTACTATAAACTTAGGATGACTGAAGGCATTAACTAAATGCTATTATAAACGGAGGATAACTGAAGGCATTAGCTAACTGTTACTATTAAACGCGGATGGATGAAGGCATTTAGTAACTACTCTAAATGATATGACTAAGGATTAGCTAAATACTATTACGAGGATAACTGAAGGTATTGCTAACTGTTCTATAAATGAGGACTAAAACATTGCTAACTGTACTATAAATGAGGAGAATGAAGGCATTAGCTAAATGCTATTATAAATGGAGGATAACTGAAGGGATTAGCTAGCTGTTACTATAAAATGAGGATGACTGATGGCATTAGCTAAATGCTATTATAAATGGAGGGTAACTGAAGGCATTAGCTAACTGTTACTATAAACTGAGGATAACTAAAGGCATTAGCTGACTGTAACTATAAACTGAGGATGACTGAAGGCATTAGCTAACTGAATAAACTGAGGATGACTGAAGCCATTAGCGCACTGTTAAAATACTGAGGTGACTGAAACATTAGCTAACGTTTATAACTGAGGATAATGAAGCATTAGGCTAACTGTTACTACTAAACTTAAAGGATAACTGAAGGATAAGCTAACTGTTAAGGTTAATAAACAGGATTACTGAAGGCATAACTAAATGCTTAACTATAAACTGAGGATAACTGAAGGCATTAGCTAACTGTTAACTAAATAAACTGAGGATGACTGAAGGCCATTAGCTATCTAGTTACTATCAAACTGGAGGATGACTTGAAGGCATTAGGTATAACTGTTATTAGGAGGATAAACTGAGGATCTAACTTTTGACTATAAACTGAGGATAATAAAAGCATTATCGGTAACTGTTACTATAAACTGAGGATGACTGAAGGCATTAGCTAAATGCTATTATAAATGGAGGATAACTGAAGGGATTAGCTAGCTGTTACTATAAATTGAGGATGACTGATGGCATTAGCTAAATGCTATTAAATTGGAGGGTAACTGGAAGGCATTAGCTAACTGTTACTAAATAAACTGAGGATAACTAAAGGCATTAGCTGAACTTTGGCTACTTAGCTGAACTGCATTAGCTAACTGAATAAACTGGAGGATGACTGAAGGCCATTAGCTCAACTGTTACATAAACTGAGGATGCTGAAGACAATTCTAACTGTTAATATAAACTAAGGATGCAATTGAAGTCATAAGTAACTGTTACTATAAACTGAGGATGACTGAAGGCATTAGCTAACTGCAACTATAAACTGAGGATAACTGAAGGCATTAGCTAACTGAATAAACTGAGGATGACTGAAGCCATTAGCTATCAGTTACTATAAACTGAGGATGCTGAGGCTTAGGAACTGGATTATAAAAACTGAGGATAACTGAGGCATTAAATCGAACTGGTTTACTATAAACTGGAGGATGACTGAAGGCATTAGCTAAATGCTATTATAAATGGAGGATAACTGAAGGGATTAGCTAACTGTTACTATAAACTGAGGATAACTGGAGGCTTAGCTTAATTTGTTATTATAAAACTGAGGGATAAACTGAAGGGGGGGGGGGGGGGGCATTAAGCTAACTGTTAACTATAAACGGAGGATGACTGAAGGCATTAGCAACTGTTTAACCCTAAACTGAGGATGGACTGAAGCATTAGATAAAACGGATAATAAACTGAGGATGCTGAAAGCCATTAGCTATGCTAATTATAAATGGGGAGAAACTGAAGGGTTAGCTAGCTAACTATAAATTGAGGATGACTGAAGGCATTAGCTAAATGCTATTATAAATGGAGGGTAACTGAAGGCATTAGCTAACTGTTACTATAAACTGAGGATAACTGAAGGCAATTACTGAACTGTAACATTAAAAACTGGAGATGACTGAAGGCAATTAGCTACTAAATTAACTGAGGATGACTGAAGGCCATTAGCTAACTGTTAACTATAAACTGAGGATGAACTGAAGCATTAGCTAACTGTTTATAAACTGAGGATAATGAAGGCTAGGTATGTTACCATTAGTTGAGGAATGACTGGAGGTCATTAACTACTGCACTAAATAAAACTGAGGATAACTGAAGGCATTAGCTAACTGAATAAACTGAGGATGACTGATGCCATTAGCTATCAGTTACTATAAACTGAGGATGACTGAAGGCATTAGGTAACTGTTATTATAAACTGAGGATGACTGAAGGCATTATCTAACTGTTACTATAAACTGAGGATGACTGAAGGCATTAGCTAAATGCTATTATAAATGGAGGATAACTGAGGGATTAAAGCTAAAACGGTTCTAACTAAACGAGGCTACTTAGGCATAGCTAATTGTTACTATAAACTGAGGATAACTGAAGGCATTAGCTAACTGTTACTATAAACGGAGGATGACTGAAGGCATTAGCTAACTGTTACCATAAACTGAGGATGACTGAAGGCATTAGCTAACTGTTACTATAAACTGAGGATGACTGAAGGCATTAGCTAACTGTTACTATAAACTGAGGATGACTGAAGGCATTAGCTAACTGTTACTATAAACTGAGGATAACTGAAGGCATTAGCTAACTGTTACTATAAACTGAGGATAACTGAAGGCATTAGCTAACTGTTACTATAAACTGAGAATAACTGAAGGCATTAGCTAACTGTTACTATAAACTGAGGATGACTGAAGGCATTAGCTAACTGTTGCTATAAACTGAGGATGACTGAAGGCAATAGCTAACTGTAACTATAAACTGAGGATGACTGAAGGCATTAGCTAACTGAATAAATTGAGGATGACTGAAGGCATTAGCTAAATGTTACTATAAACTGAGGATGACTGAAGGCATTAGCTAGCTGTTACCATGAACTGGGGATAACTGAAGGCATTAGCTAACTGTTACTATAAACCGATTTGCACCACAAGCAGTATAATGCTGAGTTCAATTTTAAGGAAAATCTGAAAAACAAAATTAATGATTTATAAAAAATACAGTTGGAGACGTTTTTCAAAAGAGGATACGATAACTTACAGAACTGGAATTTTCAAGGTTCCTTCCAAAAGTGAAGATGAAGAGAAGCAGAAATGCATGAAGTGGCTATTAATGACACGATGTTTTACCATGAACGATTTTGGAACTATGTACGGAGCAACAAAAATTTAAAAGCGTAATTCTGTTCTGGTTTATGATTGTATCTGGAGACATTGGCTAGAGCAAATACTTCCTGTAGATTATAGGAGACAAGACATGGTGGATTAACAGAATGAACGAAGAGAATACAGAGAAACAAAAAGACGAAATAAGTTTGCGGCATTTTATGGAGATGAAAAATTGTCAACAGAAACCGTCGCAAAAATAAAAACGAATATAATAACCAATGATAACACTTCCTGCCATACATAAATAAATATCGTACAAAGAGACTGGAAGAAGGCTTGCTAATACAAAGGCGAGTGAATTCAGTGAGGAACTTTAGTAACTGTTAAGGGAGAAATATGTTGTTGATGAGGTTTTTAGTGTTTTTAAATGTATTCTTTTTTCTCTCTCTCTCTTTTCCAAACGACTCTAAAACTGAAGAATTTGTTTACGGACAAAGGTTTTGTTTGGCCTTGACTCAAAACTGTTCAGGAGGAGTTGGGAAATGACTGACGCTGCTCTGTTTCCAGATCTACGCACAACAGTGTAGGAAAATTGTAATTTCTCTCTCTCTCTCTCTCTCTCTCTCTCTCTCTCTCTCTCTCTTCTCTCTCTCTCTCTCTCTCTCTCTCTATATATATATATATATATATATATATATATATATATATACATAATTGTATAAATACATATACACATATATTTGCTTATAGATATATACATACACAAACACATACATACGTACACACAATACATACACACATATACGTATACTATATTATGTATATATGTGTGTGTATGTATGTAAACTAAAGGGTTCTAGTGCAGAAAAAGAAAGTTGACGTCTATAAGCTAAAATAATAGGATTGATGTCTTTGCAAATATCGCGCGAAAAAAAGCGAAAAAATAAATAACGTTCGTTGCCCGAAACGGAAAAAAAAAAATAAAAAAAATAACGCAGTACCCGAATGCACCTGGAGAGGCTTTAGGGATATTTCAAGGTATTGCAAAATCGTGATTCTGTTTAAAGGAGAAAAAAAAAAAAAAAACTGGAGACAGAGAGAAAAGCTGAAAAGCGAGTCATCCAGCTGAACGCAAAAGAACGACCAAGAACGCAGATTTTTAAAAGGGAGCGGATTTTAAATTTTTAAAATCAAACAGAAAGCGTCCCTGGAAGCAACGTTTGTTGCAACATCCTGCATAGCATGTTTTCTTCAAGCTTGTGACAGTTTATATTTACGTTTTTTTATTTAATGATTGTGTGCGTACGTGAGCATATCCCCTTTTTTTGTACGCTTGTATGTATGGAAAGATATGAGTGATAAAAAGACGAATTTTACATTTTTTGCCTTCTTATACATGCAGCTACGTATATATGCAAACTATTTATGTCATATTAAGTATATGCTATTTATAAATACACACATAAAATATTTGTATATATGTTTATATACTTCTTTTGGCCAGCCTTTTTCTTATGAAATTCTCATCATATGCTAAATCCCTTGTAGCATGTCTACTATTTTTTGACAATACTTTTTCAACTTTCTGTGTGTATATATATATATATATATATATATATATATATATATATATATATATATATATACTATATATATATATATATATATATATATATATATATATATATATATATATATATATATATATATATATATATATATATATATATATATATATATATATATATATATATATATATATATATATATATATATATATATATATATATATTTATTTATTATATATATACATATATATATATATATATATATATATATATATATATATATATATTTATATATATATATATATTATATATATATATATATATATATATATATATATATATATATATATATATATATATATACACAGAAATTTGAAAAAGTATTGTCAAAAAAATAGTAGACATGCTACAAGGGATTTAGCATATGATGAGAATTTCTTAAGAAAGAGGCTGTCCAAAAGAAGTATAAAAACATATATACAAATATTTTATGTGTGCATTTATAAATAGCATATACATAATATAACATAAATAGTTTGCATATATACGTAGCTGCATGTATAAATTTAAAATCCGCTCCCTTTTAAAAATCTGCGTTCTTGGTCGTTCTTTTGCGTTCAACTGGATGACTCTCGCTTTTCAGCTTTTCTCTCCGTCTCCAGTTTTTTTTTCTTCTTCTTCTTCTTTTAAACAGAATCACGATTTTGCAAGACCTTGAAATATCCTTAAAGCCTCTCCAGGTGCATTTGGGTACTGCGTTATTTTTTTTTTTCCCGTTTCGGGCAACGAACGTTATTTATTTTTTCGCTTTTTTTCGCGCGATATTTGCAAAGACACAATCCTATTATTTCAGCTTATAGACGTCAACTTTCTTTTTCTGCACGAGAACCCTTTAGTTTACATACATACACACACACACATATATATAAGTATATAAACACACATACATACATAATATAGTATATGTATATGTGTGTATGTATTGTGTGTACGTATGTATGTGTTTGTGTATGTATATATCTATAAGCAAATATATGTGTATATGATTTATTTATTTACAATTATGTATATATATATATATATATAATATATATATTTATTTATTTTTTTCTTCTTCAAGTCCTAAGTTCCGAAGAAAAAGACAGTAATTGCTGGTCTGATGCTCCAACGATTTATGGCTGAAACAGCAGGAAAACAACAGTTTTTGCATTTATAAGAGTGATACGAGTAAAAATTAAACATTAAAAATAAAACAAAAATAAAAATTGTATTCAGAACTTTAGCAAGATGGTAAGAAAAGGTCCAGGAAATTGGAAAAGAGCTACCACAACACACAAATATCACAACAAATGCATCACGACACACACACACACCCATATATATACCTATATATTATATATATATATATATATATATATATATATTATATATATGTATATACGTATATACATATATATATATACACATATATATATATGTATATATATGGGTGTGTGTGTATATGCATACATACATACATATATGCATGCATGTATGTATATGCATCAGTTGGTTACATCAACTTTTTGGCAACTCATCCATCTGTCTATTCACCATCAAAATGCCCAGGTGCCCCCGTCTTTTTCTGTCCATCTGTCTGTCTGCAACCTTGAAAGAGACAGCCAGAATGTCCTACGCCTGTTTGTTGCAATGCAATGGGAGCCTCCGCCTTGCAAAAGGGCCCTTTGGTAACACCCCTCTCCCCCCACCTTACATCCCTCCTCCTCCCCCTTCTCCTTCTCTACCTCTTCGCCCTCCTCCCCCTTCTCCTTCACCTCTTCATCGTCGTCGTCGTCGTCCTCCTCCTCCTCCTCCTCCTCCTCCTCTCGTCTCTTTATCTTAACACGCTCCTTTTCGTTCTTGGTATTTCAAATGGCAATGTGAATTTAAAAATAAAAAATAAAAAAATAAAAT
>NC_087217.1:53741091-53746091 GCF_015104395.2 Macrobrachium nipponense | reverse complement strand
TAGAAGAGTTTACCCTTAAGGATTCTTACATTATATCTATATATATATGTATATATATATATATATATATAATTATATATATAATATATTATATATATATATATTTATTTATATATATATATATATATTTTATTATATATTACATATATCTTGTTACAAACTTCAGTAATGTTCGTATGTAGAGATTGACTACATTATCAAGATCTAGCCTGGTCTTATGCGGTTGGATGGTCAGTGTTCAGGAGAGGTATGCCAAGCCTCTAAATCCATCTTTTATCACTTGTCAACACTTGCTGACTGCCCTCAGGAAACAAAATGCCCCTGCTGGCATAAGCCAACTTAATCTAAACCAACCAAAAATCAAGCACCATGTGAGGTAATTTCATTTTAAATATTTTTCCAAAATCACTCAGCGGTTTGTTATTTTTACCGTTTAATAAATTCGGCCATATATTATATGTATAACTCGATTGTTTACTTTTATTTTTAATTTGATTAATTCGCCCATACAGTACAACTATAACTCGATTGTTTGCTTTTATTTTTAACGTTTAATAAATTCGCTCGTGTAATATAAGTATAACTCGATTATTCTTAAAGTTTAATACATTCGCCCATATAATGCAAGTATAACTCGATTGTTTGCTTTTATTTTTAAAGTTTAATAAATTCGCCCATATAACACCTCATTTCTGAAACCTTATCTTCTCAACACCATCATCTCACCATTATTGCCTTATCTTATCCAAGCAAATTGTGAGATAAGGCGCCTTAAGTCATTCTACGGACGCTAAGGCCTTGAGTATCTGTTTATCATTATAAACCTAAACTTATTTGTATGAGTGATAGGATCTACTATATCTCCAGGAAGGTATGTTTGAGAGGGGCATAAAAAAGACAAAGAAAATAAAATTTTATGGTCAATTTTGTTCAGTTAGGACGCGTGCCACCGTAGATAACGTTTAAACATATATACTTTTGTCTTCATATTCCAAGCTGTATGCTCGTTAGCATCCAATGCTAAGTTGTTTTTAACACCTCTATGATCTTTTTGAAGCTATATAATAATTTTAGATATATACAGTATTATCCGTAACCATACATAACATTACACCATTGTGAATACATTATAACCTTGCAATATATCAATTATGTTAATGCATAACTATTTAAAGTTCTGGCAAAATAAAAACTGAAGCACGTCGTTCTGGCAATGACAATAAAACCGAAAACTTGTAAAATTACTGAAAAAACTCAATCTTAAGGAAAAACTCCACTTTGAAGTCTTGTTAAATTCAAAAATAAATAAATGAAAAAAAGTCCCTGGACGTGAGTTAACTCTTTTATTTTCATTCGTCCATCCTAGAGCGGTAGAAGTACTCGAATGTACGCAATTCATATCTATTTTTTTTAATAAGGAGTCTTCTTCCATCACATCCTGAGAGATCTAATGCTAAGTGTCGACGGCTAAGAGGAATCCTCTTGAGAGGGTTTTTATTTTATAAGAGTAGACAAACAGATGATTAATATGGCGTCTGTACCAATTGAAGGTTCGTCTTTCCGTATTTACCCATAAGCTTTTATCCCAGACGCATGCATATCTTAAAATACAAATTGACCAAGCTTGTATTTCAAAAAAGTGTACGTATGGCTCGGGGAAAAAATTAATTAGACACAAAATAACTAATATGGCGTCTGTGCCAATTTTATTTTTCTGTTATTTTATATTAGAAAAATACATTATTGCGGATTTACAGTTATTTCATAGTACTTACATAATTTTACAATGGTAATTTTTCTTCTTACCGGGACCTCTTCCTTTTATATACAAGACATTGCATATTTAAGTAGTTATCAGGAAAGTAACTTTTACATTTACATCCGTAGGTTTTCATCAATATAGATCCGTTACTGAACACTAGGCTTTTAATCATTTTTTTAAACACTACCAATTGAAGGTTCGTATTTCCGTATTGAACCCATAAGCTTTTATCCAATACACGTACAAGCAGGCCTTGAAATATATATTTACCAAGCTTGCATTTCATAAGAGTGTACGCATGACTTGGAAAAAACATTAATTAGACAAAAAATAACTATTATGGCGTCTGTACTAATTGGGTGCAGGTTCGTATTTCCATGTTAACCCATAAGTTTTTATCCTATACGCGTACAAGCAGGCCTTAAATTATATATTTGCCAAGCTTGTATTTCATAAGTGTACGCATGACTTGGAAAAAGCATTAATTTACCACGGCGGGTCCTAATTTAGGGGAACAGTCCACCCAAAAAACCTCGAATGCCCTGAAGGGAGTTGCTCCATCAACCGCGTTCTGAAAGGCGGTCTTTAAGAGTTTAGCCAGGATTCGGTATCGTCGCGCCTCGTCCTTACTAGCGAACGATAGCCAATGAGAGAGGGAAAATAAGATCTTTTTCTAGCTCAGGCAAAATAAGACCTTTTTCCAGCCCAGGCAGAATAAGACCCTTTTCCAGCCCATGCAGAATAAGACATTTTTCCAGCCCAGGCAGAATAAGACCTTTTTACAGCCCAGGCAGAATAAGACCTTTTTCCATCCAAGTCAGAATAAGACCTTTTTACAGCCCAGGCAGAATAAGACCTTTTTTCAACCAAGTCAGAATAAGACCTTTTTCCAGCCCAGGTGGAATAAGTCCCTTTTTCAGCCAAGGCGGAATCTGACCTTTTTCCATCCCAGGCCCGAATAAAAAGCGGAGAAGAAAGCGGAGGCAAGATGGTTGAAGAATCACCAAGAATTAATTTTTAGACTAATAAACATTAGACATTAAATAGGTTTTCTTTTCGGATTACAGGCCTTATAAGTTGCAAAGTGTTTGATAGTTATTTTGTTCATATGAATATGGGATACCAATGTACATTTCTCGCAGCTGGATATTATATATATTATATATATATATATATATATATATATATATATATATATATATATATATATTGCGTTCACGTGTGTGTGTGCGTGGATGTAGTTATGTATGTATGCACACACACATACACACACACGCATATATATATCTATATATATATTATATATATAGATATATATATGTGTGTGTGTGTGTGTGTGTATGTATATATACTATATTTTATAGTATCGATAAGCGAAAAAGACAAATCCCGTCCTCGACGGCAAACTACGAAGACATAAAGTAAAAAAAATTGAACAGAAAAAAAAAAAAAAACTATCGAAAGAAGAAACAGAGGAGCGGACACTTTACGCAAAATATTTATATAATTAATTCACAATACAGTGATTCAGAAGTGGTTTTACGAAATATTTCTATAAAATTGATAGAAATAAGAACACGGAGTCAGGCAACACATTCCAGCTAAATTGAAGGAATTTGGTACAAAACATTGATTTCTCTGTATTAAACAAAAGTGGCCCCACAAGACTTTCGACCTCCATTTAACGAATAACATACTTTTAGAAACCTTGCTCACCATATAGTCTATAAATAAAGATTTTTTTTCAGCCGGACGATTACTTATTACATATTACTATTGGGAACAGCAGCTCGAGAAATGAATATCCTTTCTAAAATAGGCGATATTTATTACAAGGATGCGAATAAAAAGTCAAATTACTCGTCATCCTTAACAACAAAAACAGGAAGATTGCAGACGAGGAAGAAAATAAACAAGGCTTTCTATCGTAAGCAACAAAGAACAAATATAATCATCCTCCAAGGAATAATTAAACATAATTGAATTTCTAATTGCCTGTCGATTAACTGGGCGAACCATCTCATTAAAATAAGGATTATTGACGCAGAGTGTTTATTAGGAAATGAAATTTATAACAGAATTCGGACATGTCCTGTATTCGATATTACGGGCTGCTCTTAAGTGCAAGAACCCTTGTAGTGGTGGTGGTTGTGGTGGTAGTAGCGGTAGTGGACCACGGTGGTGGTGGTGGTGGTGGTGGTGGTAGTGGTAAAGTTAAAGTTAAGCAATCTTAGTTTTACCAGACCACTGAGCTTATTAACAGCTCTCCTAGGGCTGGCCCGAAAAATTAGATATTTTTACGTGGCTAGGAACCAATTGGTCACCTACCAACGGGACCTACAGCTTATTGTGGGATCCGAACTACACTATATCGATAAATGAATTTCTATCACCAGAAATAAAGTTCTCTGATTCCGCGTTGGCCCAGCCGGGATTCGAACTTCGGACCACCGGACTGGCGGCCGAGCGCGATAACCACTCGTCCAGCGGGGAACTATGGTAGTAGTGGTAGTGGTAGTGGTGGAGGGAGATAATGTTGAGGGTGGGTAGGTAGGTAGTACCGTGTAGGCGTTACTATAAGGTGTTTATAAATATCTCTTCGGCCAGTAGCTGCTTACACTTTTTAGCCTTTTACTTTGACCTCCATTTCCAATTCCATTCTTCTGCTTGCTGTCCACCCACTCTAACTTCCACCCGAAGCGGATCGCGGATCAATTCGTTATCCAAATTGATCCCTGATCTTCCTTTCCTGCCGAGAGCGACCAATCTTCTTGAATATCAGCATCAATAAACAGTACAAAATGTCTCGCTGTCGAACTTCTCAGTTCCAGAGGTCCTGTATTCCTGACACTGTTGGACTGTGGTCTTTCCGGGCTGCTGAAGAGCAGAGAGAGAGAGAGAGAGAGAGAGAGAGAGAGGAGAGAGAGAGAGAGAGGACTGTGGAACGGTCTCCCTGAATTGAATATGTTGTGCAATTAGAATCACAAAAGTTCGAGCGAAGTTACAATGCATTACTACCCCATAAAACAAATCACCGTTCATTACATTCATTTATTTATATTTTTATCTATCTATCAATCAATTTATTGATACATATTTTTTCTCTCCTATGATAGATTCACATCAACCGTGCATTTGATATCTAGGCCAGCCCGTTACGACTCTCCTGATTGGCTGTTGATAAGCCAATCACAGGGCTGCAAACTCTCAGTCTCTCTCG
The DNA here is from genome assembly GCF_015104395.2 of Macrobrachium nipponense. Taxonomy (NCBI): domain Eukaryota; kingdom Metazoa; phylum Arthropoda; class Malacostraca; order Decapoda; family Palaemonidae; genus Macrobrachium; species Macrobrachium nipponense. The sequence continues at coordinate 53,741,109 of NC_087217.1, read as the reverse complement.
AGAGTTCACATAGGCAGG
>NC_087217.1:53681091-53736091 GCF_015104395.2 Macrobrachium nipponense | reverse complement strand
CTATCTATATATATATGCCTCAGTAAAGGGTCCGAATAGGACCGAAAGTACTCGGCTAACTCGCTTTTTCTTTTCATTTTTTCCTTCGTGGCAAAAAACCTTTATATATATATATATATATATAATATATATATATATATAATATATATATCAATTCAAGCTACAAATGTCAAACGCTCGAATTGGCCAACATGGTAGACGGGGTTCCATATCGATTCTAATTACGAAAGCTCCAGATCGAGGGTGATTTGTAAGGTCAGAATCGATATGAACTTATAGCGTCTCTGTTGGCTGATTGGATAGCGTCACTGACTGTCCTGATTTCGTCCCCGTTATGGCCGGTTGGTTCTTGGACGGGGGTTCCGATCCCATGGGGGGACGAAATTATTATATTAAAAAATTCCCTTCGGTACATATATGAAAATATATCATTTGGGAGGTAAAGTGAATTTAGATATTAAAGGACATTTGTAGCTTGAATTGATATATAAATGGATCACGGTTCGATGTGATAATTATTCATATATATATATATATATATATATATATATATATATATATATATTATATCTTATATATCAAAGCAATGTATAGTGCCCAAACACGAGATTTCAAGGTTGATCATTTATAACTCGAAAGCATTTATATATGAAAACCAAAGTTACAATCGCTTACGGGGTTCAGAGGTCATTTGCTCTGAGTTCTGTACAGCAACGTATCAGTTGCAGCTTAGGACAAGCAATGCTTTCTTGGTGGAGTTGAGAGTGTCCACTCGAAGTCTAGCCAAAAGCTTGGTTCATGTTTCTTGGGTGTGTGTGTGTGTGTGCGTATGTATGTATGTATGTAGCTATGTATAGTGTGTGTCTGACAATAGACGTAATCATTCATTGCTCTGTCAAAATGTATACAATCAAAACGGCAGCGCCTCGACGAGGTAATCAACCCACCATGGGGAAATTATTTGTAAGATATTCTCTCTCTCTCTCTCTCTCTATGTGTGTGTGTGTGTGTATATATAATATATATATATATATATATATATATAATATATATATATATATATATATATATATAGCTACAAACTAATAATTTCAATGAACAGCAACATTTTGCTATTAGAATGCACTAACACTCACATCTGATTTTGACGTTAAAATGGTTAAAAATAATAGTACATTTGTGTTACATTTACAAGAAGCGGGAATTTGAACAAAAGACATTTTCAACTTCTTGGTTCCACCCCAATTTCAGAATTTAACAGAATTAGGGAACGACATGGAACAGAAGAAATTAAGGAAATACTAGAGGAGGGCTCTGGAGAGGCCAAAATCTCTAGAAGCCAGTCAGGTCAAAGCTTGGTCCAAGGGTCAAAAGTCACCCATGACAGCTTTGGGGGGACTGATTGATTGATTGTTCCAATGGGGATTCTCCTTATGGATTTGGGAGACAAAGAGTACCTTGCGGATTGCGTTAAAAAGGGATAGGTTTAAATTGATTATTATTATGATTGTTTTAGTGGGTTTCGTTTACGGCCATGACGTAAAATGGTTTCTTAAACAAACGTGATAATTACTGTAGACATGATGGTATTTTTAAAATCTGCACTCAAACCTTACACAAACACTCATGTACCCACACTCACAACTCACACATACACATATTGATGATCACGCAACACACAAGGCCCGCTACATCTATATCTATGATCAAGGCCTATGCCAGCACGGGCTCTTGCCCGTAAACCAGTGCGTAAATCATTGCCTTAACTTTTTTCGTGGTTAATATCTATTATATATATCCATTTTTTTTACATCAAATATAAAAATTAAGATCTTAGATATAACATAAACCACACAGAGGTTTCAGTTAGAAAAAAAAAGGAAAAAAGTACAGACGCCATCCTATGCAAACTTCTCGTCCGTGGTGTTATGTCCGTTAAGGACGCCTCTCTGCCCACGCCCTCGACGGAGGGGAAAAAATAATCGATCCTTTTGCCCTTCCCAAAGACAATCGTCGAACGACTTTGTCACGAATCTTTCGTTTTTTTTCTTCAACCCGAAGGGATTGCCTCCGAGTGTGGTGTTTCTCTCTCTCTCTCTCTCTCTCTCACGGTACGTTTTGACCTTCCTTTGTGCTCAGCTTCCTCTGTCTTCTCCTCCTCTCATCTTCTTTATTAGACCTTTAAGCATCTTCTCAGGCTCCCATTACTCTTCTCCTTCTGATTAGGAAGGTACTCCAATTCTCACTTCCTTAGTAAACAGTCGCACTAAATCTCTCTCTTTCTCTCTCTCTCACTTTGTGAACAAATCCTGCTCTGTTTTCTCAAGTCTTGTTCCTCTTTCTCAATTATTGGAGGGTCCTTTCATCCGAATTCAAAATGTGTCTTATCCCTCAACTCTCCTAGTTCCTTTTTCCGTAATAATTTGAAATAAATCCTCTTCACTATATTAGTAATTCTAAATTCTCCAAGTTGGTTATTTAACCGTTTTTTTACATTTTAATTTCCCCCTCTTTCCTGTCTTACCCGTTCTTCATATAAACATTATATATTTGGTATTTATATGTTGTCTACTTCAACTTCATTAACACAATATTCTTTCAAAAATGACTTTTTTGAATAAGTCGAAATGACTCTTGAAATCTTCAGCCGTGGTTTCTTTCCATTTAACTTAAATAGACCTTGTATAATAACATCTCATTAACATTATTCTCTTCTTTCCCTTCCCTCGTTTCTTCATTTCATTTCAGCCTCTTTCTTCGTTGCATTTGCTCGTCTTTCAATTCCTAGCGTACCAGCCGTCATTTTCTCTAGACCTACCATCAATATTTTTCAGAGTCAATTCAAATCTTTTGCATTTCTTGTCTAAGTATCACAAACATCACAAAAACATTTTCCATTTCACGTTCCTACCGCAATTATCGCCATTTATCCCAATTCTCTTTTTTATTTCTCCGTTCCCTTTTTTTTTAATCGTTATCCTTTTCTCCTCTCCTCTCAAACTGACCGCCCGGGGCAATCACGTGACCCAGACTCCAACGGTCGAAGATGCTGAGGCCACAAATCAGCAAATATAAATATGAAGAGTCCTACTGATCTCAAGGATAGGAAATGGTACGCCTCTATGATTCCCAGGAAACGCAATATATAAAATCATCCCCTGCGTACTTATACTACAAAGGACAGCAGAAACCGCTGTTTACAAACCGCAAGGCAGGACAAGGATCAAGCAAGAACGACCCAAAAATGAGGACGAAATGCAGTACGTGGTTACCCTCTATAGTGGCAGCAGGCATCGCAGTGAGAGAGAGAGAGAGAGAATCCCTCCCATTCTACAAGCTCACTCACTGAACGCTTGGGCGATAGTGTGTAAGAGTCCTTCTTGTAGGGAACACAGCCTCTCTCTTCCCTCTGTCTCTCACTCTTCCACTCGTGTGTGTGAGTGTGTGTGCGAGTGCGCGCCCAGTTACGCAGAATCGTATATACCTTCTCCCCACCACCCCTCCTCCCTACCTGCTCTCTCTCTGTCTTTCTTCCCTTCCTTACATCTCCCTGTTTCTCTCACTTTACGCTGGGCATCCTCAGCTATTCGTTTTCAAAACGTCTTGACTGGCTTTTAAATTATTGGAGTGATCGGCGGGGCGTGATTTTAGTGAGACAAAGGCCTTGTCAATGTGTTTGTGTTGAGAAATTAGGAGCCCAGTGCCCCACTATGGGAGAAATATGAGTAGAATTGCACACCTGTGAGATAACATGAAGACTCGCGTGGATTTTAAACCAACCGCTCGCCAGATTGTCCCAGGTGAGTTGCCAAGCGCAGTTTATTTCATTCGGACTTTCATTCATTAAGTGATGTATAGGGTATTAGAAAAACATGCATTTGATAAATCAACCTCACTGAAGATTCCTCGATGAGGCAGAGCCGCGAATGTGCCCACAGGTAGGCCAGAATCGGAGAAAACCTTCCTTTTTTGAACAAATTCGACACGCCTCTGAACAATTGGCGCAGAAGGAGCATCAATTTGCATTTTAACTCGACGAGCTGTGCTAACTCATCATCCAATTACACGAACACCTGTACGCCGTTCACTAATTGCAGCAAGACGCGTATATACATAATGGCAAAGTGTGACGGAGGAGGGCAGGAAGGCTCTTCTGTGTCTTCAAGACACGAGCTGAGTTTGTGGTCTATGGGTCTTTCTCCGTCTGCCTCTTGAGGCTGAAGGCGTGGTGGCGGTGGTGCCCTGTTTGGTGGTAGGTTGCCCTCTTTCTTGTCCTTTGTGCTTCAGTTCTTCTTTTGTGCGCTGCTTTGAATATTGAAATTTCGCCGGTAATCAAACGAAGCATTCAACAGAGAACATAAGACCGAGACCAGGAGTTTTTCCTAGTGATTCTTAATTAAGTAAATACTGAATGCATGTTTGCTTTTTTACCGAGGTCATTTTTCCCCCGGGAAGCAGTCTACATAACGGAGGAATGACATATCAATTCCTGGCTCTAGGTGACAAGTGGACTTCTTTCCTGGTGAACCTTATGATGAAAGGTAAATATTATGGGCCATGTCCCTAAAAGTAAAAACAGTTTTGAATAAATGCTTGGGAAAATTGTCTTCTATTTATGTAACCTCAGTAGGAGTTTAAATATTTATATTTACTAAATATACAAGCGTTCTCAAATCCCTAACCTCGCAGCGTGACAGACAAACAAACAAACACGAGAAAATAATGTACACAAACACAGGCAAACCAACAATGAACTATTGATCTTCGCCTGAAACCCATTCATAGGCACTCGAGTCTGTTTCCATTCACTTCACACACGGAATTTAACGATCCTTTTCAGGAATGAGAGGAGGTTTCCCTGGGCTTGTGAAAGGGATGTCCTTCACAATGCGTGGATACACGAGAATGGAAATCTGAAATCATGTCGTAATCCATCATTTGTAATATGATGCTGGCCTTATTATGTGTTTAGGCCTAGGCCTATGTGCTCCGTGCTTTTGTATTTGCGGGTTTATATAGTACTACCTATAGTTTCTTGCTTTACGACAGCCCTAACTAAACAGACTTCTGCCTCGCCACCTTCGGGATACAAGCGGTTTGAAATCCATTTAGAAAAGTAAGGGCCTCGGGGCATGGAGACGAAAACAGGGCCATGTTGATGATGCGGCTGGTGGACCAGGGGCGCTCCTGAAGAGTTTGGGGGAACGTTACCACACACACACACACCGACGATTCCACAAGGGGAAAGTTGTTTGCGTTCAGGACGGAATCGAATCACAGGCCTGTGTATGGAGGACCCCAAGGGTATAAGGTTTAGAAGACTTTCAGGTTGGACGGAGTGTTTATGTAAGGAATGGGATTGGTGGTAGAGGGGGAGTGTCTGTGTCTTCGTTCGTTTTTACAGATTTTTTAGTCTATAGGCTATTGAATTGGATTATATTTTAAGCAGGTAAAAAGTGGAAATATCTAATTTTCCGTAATGTCCTTTACTTCACAATAAATTTTTCTAGTCGTTCTCATTAGAAAATAAGTAAGAAAAACCGTGTCAATCTGTCTATCATCTTTATTTAGTGCTCCCCTTCTTAAAATGGAGAATCTCAACATCTACGTAATCGTGCATGGCTTCTTAAACACATTATGAAATCGTACATACTTCTGTGTGTACGTTTTCACCATGTGCTTGCATGGAAGATGTGAGAGATTTTTACATTTTTCTTGCATGTGCGTCGCTCGTTCCAGTGTATGCGGGCAGCGGACGTTGACGAATACGAGCATTAACTTGCACTTAGAACGACTCAATACAAGCTCGTGTTTCAGAAGAGCCATTTTGGATGGTGTTGGAACGAAGAGAAGAAGGAAGAATCCTGTGTAGACCGTAGTTCAGATTGGTGTAAATTATACTGTATGAAACACGTATACGTCCCTCTCTTCCCTTGGAAGAGAACTTTTCGAACGAGTGGGTGAACATGGGTCGATTTTAGTAATGTCTCTCAGGAAAATGGTCGGTGGAATTAAAACATAAATAACGATCGTGTTTCTATTTCTTGATCAAAACGAATTCATTAAAATGCCAGAGGGTGATTGCATAAGGTAATCGCTTCTTTAGCGAATGATTATGTACAATTTATGATAAATGAAACATTAAATGATGAAGATGGTTTACTCTAATGATAAAAAATTTTTGTTTCATGTTCCCGAAAAAAAATGTAACGCGCAAATAAACCTTATTTTGAATCTTTCTAAACTATTTCTGAAGAACATCCAACTCGAGTTGCAACCAAATTTCACAGGAAGCGGAAACCTTCCTTGGGGAATTGAGGTGAAGTGCAGATTATCAAAAAAGTAAACAAGAAGAAGAAATAGAAGAGGAGGAAGAAGAAAAGGAAGAAGGACTGGAGGAGAGTGGGTGAGGGAAGAAGGAAGCTTTATAGAGTTGCTGCTGTCACCCTTCTTCATCCCCCCCCCCCCCACCACCGCCCGGCCCCCGCCAACCATTATCAACGCGCTGGCCCTTCCACCCCGGCCTTCCTTCCCTCATCTCCTCTCTTCCCCTTCCCTCCCCTCCCCCAGCAATTCCCCATGGAAACATATCGGTGTTCCTTGTCGAAGGAACTCAACACCCATCATCCTCTCTCTCTCTCTCTCTCTCTCTCTCTCTCTCTCTCTCTCTCTCGCCTACTACGGACGCGGCCATAACCAGCGCGTAAGTTTAATAGCTTCTGATGGACTCTAGTTTAGGATAGTTGTCAGCGAAAATTATCACCCAGCGGTTTAGCGCTGCCGGGAACCGCATGCAATGCAGCAGCAGCGCTCGCTCGCTCGCTTGCTAGCTTGGTTGCTTGCTTGCTTGCATGCATGCTAGTCTCATTGCTTATTATTTACTTTAGTTAGGCTGTAACTTGCCGCCGGGCTTCTAAAGTGACCTTGATAAATGTTATATAATTGATGAAGTGTATGTATCTGTTTGAGCTTGATTTACTTAATACATATTTATGTATGAATATTTTACGAATGGGTAAAATAAATTAATGGGTACATTCTTACTGGAGGCAAATATGTACGATGACTCACTCCATCATTCTACTCTCTCTCTCTCTCTCTCTCTCTCTCTCTCTCTCTCTCTCTCTCTTCTCTCTCTCTATATATATATATATATATATATATATATATATATAATATATATATATTTATAGGATGGAGAAAAGCCAGCGTAGTATCATTCATTTATTTTCCAAATTTTCGAGACTTTGGGTCTCATCATCAGGGCTGTTAAATATACAAAATATACAAATTAAAAAAGACTCAGTATTAATATATATATATATAAAATCATACATATATATATATATATATATATATATATATATATATATATATATTGCATATATATGTGTGCTCTCTCTCTCTCTCTCTCTCTGTATATATATATATGCAAATATGTATGTTATATATATATATATATATATATATATATATATATATAGAGAGAGAGAGAGGAGAGAGGAGAGGAGGCGAGAGAGAGAAGAGAGAGAGAGAGACGGTTCAGTTAAAACACAACAGGCCAAAGTCCAAACCAGCTAAAATGAAAGGTGACAGCCAGTCAATTGTCTCTAGTCAGGACAGAAGACTCTGATCAGATAAACAATGTGGTCTATGGGCCACCAGATGCTATCCAATTAGTGGCCGGCCGAGGGTCAGTTGCGGTCTGCGTGTCCTATGGAGACCGGGTGGGGGTCGGTTGGACCTCTGAGACACCAGTTATGGTTGTTGCCTAATTTTTTTTTTTTTTTTTTTTTTTGCGAATATACGCACATATTGCGTACCTCCACTAACTAGCGTAATATGATCCACTTTGCAAAAATTAATTCGAAATTTGACTATTTTACGAATAATAATTAGTATTTGCAAGCATCCCACTAATCATATATATATATATTAGGTAAATGGGTAAATTTACGTGATTACGAATCTATTATCTTTACCGTGGCGTGATATATATATATATATATATATATATATTATATATATATATATGTGTGTGTGTGTGTGTGTGTGTGTATGTGTACAAAGCAACTGCGTAGGTGCCTACGCATGCTTTGTATTTACATAATCATATACTCGTCCAAATTAATATAATGTTTATACTTCAATGCTCAACATATAATAGCATTCCATCACCCTGGCAACCTTTCCTTAATTCCTTAAAAATAACTAAACTATAATGATATCCACTTCGTTTTAAATATATATATATATATATATATATATATATATATATATATATATATATATATGTATATACTATATATAAAACACTTTCACGCATGAGGACTTCGGTGACTGCATTTAACGACCTGTCGACGGAGGGAGGGAGGGAGGAGAGAGTCACCAGTCCGGAAAAGTTATGCAGAGACCGTGAATAAAAAAAGAAAAAGATAAAATAAAAAAAATTACTCTGGATAACACTGTCAAAATAAATCGTCTACGCTGAATGATAAGATTGAAAGGTTTATATATGTTATATATATTTTTTATATATAAATGATATACATGCACACATATCTGATATACATTACCTCTCTCTCTCTCTCTGTATATATATATATATATAGTTTTTTTTTGTAAAATGTAATTCACAGGTATTGTTTGAACTGCCTGAGAAGGGTTCGTGTATTTTAGCTGAAATATTTATTAGAAGTAAAAAAGTAAAAAAAATCCTCTAATATGTATACACATAATATTATGGAAGTGGAAAGCACACACACACACACACACACACACACACACACACACACACACATATATATATATATATATATATATATATATATATATATATATATATATATATAAGCATCTACGCATTTAAACGGTTATGATATAGGCCTATTGGTGATAGGCTAACCCGTAAAAAAAAAAACCATAAAGTCAAGAAGGTAACTGTGGGTAATATATATAATTACCTAAAACTACATCTGAGAATCGTTCGTACTTATGCACTAATACGCCTATCACAATGGGCCTAAATCAAGATGGAAAATAAAAGTAAGCGCTTTATCTCTGCGTGGCACGAGCAAGTGACCGTGTGATATTTTGTCCCCTAACCAGAACTGGAGGAGAACTGTCTAATCATCCTCGGCGTAGCGTAGCCAACGACAGCAATGCGCAATATCATGGAACCCAAGAGGTTTTCCCAGGTGACAACGAAAGACCTGATGTTATAAACTGCTTAAACTAGAATACTCAGTTCGTTTTGGCTACAACTGACTTGCAGATTATGTCTGACTAATTTTTATACGTCTAATTCATTCATTCCTGTATCAAAAACTTTTCTTTCTTTAAATGTTTAGCCAAAAACCCTTGAGTCAACAAAATACAAACCCAAAAGTTCTCCGGTGGAAAATCCGCTTACAAGGAAAAACATTACGGGAAAAGGTGATAAATAAATAAATAAATAAATAAATAAATAAATAAATAAATAAATAAATAAAATGAAATATAAGACCGATGCACCTTCATTCAAGATATGTCAATAGATGCCAGTGCAATTCACGTTTAGGTTTTGCTGAACTCCACGTTACGATGCGTCTAATTTATAGAAAACAAGCAATACTGTCTTTTGTCGATGATGCAATCACTAGTATAATTTAAATCTATTCAAAGTTATTTACAGTTATTGCAAGTTACTGAAATGCAACATCAAAATAAGATGCCGGTGTTGGAAAGATGACATTTCTCTCTATTACTACACCAAAGATGGCCAGTATTGCGATACAGTAATATAGACTAAAACATTCTATCATAATATCAAATATATTCACTGTACAAAACTAGAATTAATAAATATTCTCTTATAAGTGAATAGCATTTGTGTCTGATAATATATGAATCTTTAAAAACAGACGCACTTAAAATAAGCAAAAGCATACGCAAACGGATGTAATATTTGAAAAATTTCCTGTTTTAACGAACACGCCCTTCGCCTCTCTACATCCGGATTGAGATTCGAACGCTCGTCGTTCAGTTGAGAGAGAGAGAGAGAGAGAGAGAGATAAGGGACCATTATATTGAAGAAGCCGTAGGCAGTTAACTGGTACAGCCTATGCCTAACCCGCTAATTGATGGGTTACGGTGATAGACCTACTATATCCACGGCCATGTGAAAGGAAGGGGGTTCACATACTTCGTATAGACACATAGCCTCTTCGGGTTTGTTTTTCGGGAAGTTCTTGGAGTGTAGTTTGTTTTTCTTGTTTTTCTTGTTGTCTTATTTTCCTCTTTCCATACTCATCTTGGCTAGTGTTTATGTGCGCTTTTACTTAGGTATATTCTGTTCCCGGAAAGATTGCTTGACCTAGGTGGTCTAGTCTGTGACTGGTTTTATGTTGATAAGTGAGTACACCATAAATAATGTTAATAAGGTGTTGATTTTTTAAAATTATATAAAATATCATCCATAAAATACATTTAAACAAACAAATTGTACTTCTGTGCATCACAGGTGTGACAACGAGAGAGTATTTAGAAAATAACCAATGTTTCTGTTCGAGATTAGACAAAAACCTTCAGGTTATTCTTCTCGTTTCTCGTTTGAAGGCCGATACTCATTTGTTATTCATGTGAATAGCACTGAAGGGTATTTACAAGGCTGAGTAAAGGTAAATTATATGTATGTATGTTAAGAAATGGATGATTAACCTACTCTAGGACCAACCTCTCTCTCTTCTCCTCTCTCTCTCTCATCTCTCTCTCTCTCTCTCTCTCTTCTTCTCGTCTCTTCTCTCCCTCCCCCTCCTCTCGTCTCTCTCTCTCTCTCTCTCTATATATATATATATATATATATATATATATATATATAAAAGTTACCTAACCCTTTAAATAGCCTACAGCAGGTTTATACACTAACTGATGTGTTTTAATCTGGAGCCACCCCTTCATAAATTAAAATTCTTAAAAAACTGAACAAGTTACACACACAAACAAACACACACGCACACAAACAAAACACCGTAACACACAACAACAGACACTGAAGATATTCCTATTAGGAATAACACGATCTCGGGTGGCGACATTTTATTGTATCTATTGGATGCATCATGAGATTACTTGAGCTACTTTAAGTCTATTTCTCCTCCTCCTCCTCCTCCTCTACTTTTCTTCTTCTTCTTTTACTTGCTCGTAAAATTACATTTTTATATCCGGTGTGTATTTTCTCCTTTGTTAATCGTTATGTGGGGGGGGGGGGGAGGTGTATGCAGACAAATGCCGTAATTGTTTGCGTGAGTGTATGTGCGTGTAAGAGAGAGAGAGAGAGAGAGAGAGAGCGAGGATATCCATTTTTAAAACTGCTTGAGTCTGAGATAGATTCGTATAATTTTATGAGTACTAAAACATCACTTTGAGCAGAGAGAGAGAGAGAGAGAGAGAGAGAGAGAGAGAGAGAGAGACTAGTAATAATTTTCATAACCATTTGAGTGAGATAGACTCGAATAACGTTATGCGTGTGAAAATATCACTTGGCTTAGAGAGAGAGAGAGAGAGAGAGAGAGAGAGAGAGAGAGAGAGATAATATAAATTCTTATAACTGCCTATTAAGTGAGATGGATTCGAATAACGTTTTGCGTGTGAAAAATCACTTTGTTGGCTAAAAGAGAGAGAGAGAGAGAGAGAGAGAGAGATTAATTCTAAGTTATTTTGATACATACAAGGAAATCCATAACAAAATAAAGCGACAAAAAAAAAAAAAAAAAAAAATGGTAGTGTCGAGGGCTGCTCAGCCGTATCGTGCAATGCACGGAACGAAGCTCAAGAACGTAAACACTGACATCGACGCTTTTTCTTCTTCTTCTTCTTTTACAACCCTCAGCTATCATCGCCCATTACCAATCGCTTCTCGCATTACATAATACGCCAATTGCCTGATGCCATCTCGCTTATTTTTATTCGTATTTTTCTTATCTGATTCCCCCTCCGACGCCTACTTCTTTCTTTTCGGGAGTTTAAATCTATCTATATAACCGCGATTCACGACGCTACCAACTTCGACAGTCGCCCCCCCCCCCCTTCGTTGTTTTTACTCTCTCCCTCCCCCCCCACACACACCCCGTTTTTTTGACTCCCTCCCTCAAACGTTTCTTGCTCCCTCTACTCAGTCGTTGACTCTCCCTCTCCTATCCCTCCCTCCCTCCCTCCGCCTCAACCCTCTCCCTTCAAACTACTTCAGCCTTGATCATCATTATTCCCGGCCCCCTCTTCATTTGCCACGTCCTCCCTACCCTTCCATAATCCCTCCCTCTCCCCCTCCCTTTATTCCTCTCTGTCCATGTTCTCCTCCCCTCCCTCTCTCCCTTTTCTCCCTCGCCGGACATTCCAACCTGTCTTCATTTTTTTCCTTGTCCTCACTGGAGCGAAGACTTTGGTTCCACTATAATATCTGGTCTTTCCTCGTTCCTCGGACCTCCACTCACTCCATTACGCTCAAGAGCGCAATTCAGGGCGTGAGTGATTTTTCCATGAGAGAGAGAGAGAAGAGAGAGAGAGAGAGAGAGAGAGGAAACAACAAGGTTCCCTCACTTCACAGAGGCGAGGCGGGATGGGATGGGGTGGGGATGGAGAGGGTGTTGTAAATAGACCCAAACCTTGACTCTATCTCGAGGCTGCAATTTGTTACATCGGGAGATTTATGACAAATGGCACTCTTTGGCTTTGGCTAGCGAGACCAGTTTTTTTAAACTTTTTATTTTTTTTCTGTGGTTAAAGTTTCTTCCCATGTATAAGAGTCTATCAATCTGCCTGCTTATCCTTGTCGACCAATAGCAGCCTTCGTACTACACCTCCTAGGGTCTTGTGAGCGGGAAGATCCAGCGAATGAGAGAGAGAGAAAGAAAAAAAATCCAAAGCGCTGTTGGAGGACGACTTTGTTGACCAATCAGCAAACACCGCCCAAGCCGTGACGAGCGATTATTTATTATCTCGCATAGAAAAAAAAAAAAAAAAACAATAAAAAGAGGCGTTGTTGTTTCCCGTGGTTGCTTAAAAAGAAGAAGAAGAAGAAGAGGGGTTGGAGGACAATTAGGTCTAGAGTCTAGACAGAAGACAAAGAAAGATAATTCTCCCAATGGTGATTGTTTCCAAATCGATTTCCTTATGTTCAATATTAAACAGACCAGGGGAGTCGATGTGGAAAATAGGGAACAATGAAAAAAAAAAAGTAGAGGAAAAATAACAAAGAAATCCGGCATTAATGCAAAATCCATGAGATCACGGGACCAAAAAGGAGTCTCCCTTATATGTAATTTCAGTCGGTGATGACGCGAAGAATGGAATTGCTATCGAAACAGAACGATTTTCGTCCTTAAGACGGTTATTCGGTAAATAACGCGCTGTAAAGGAAAAAAAGTCTGTCTTCGCTTGACCCCTATAATATTGGGGTCATCGCTGGGACAGACAGAACCTTGGGAATCATTTGTATACGAATACATTTGAAGGAGCAGACATCCAGGGCCTGTTTGAATGCAATATTAGAAATCTCCTTACACAATTACACCAGTCTCCTCCCTAGATGCGGGATACCACAGTAGACTATAACTGGGAACACAATTCACTGTCCAGGTTCCCACACGGTCTAGACCAGACCGTGGGTTCCCACAGCATATAGCCACTAGACCTATGTTAACTTAATATGCTATAACTCCGGTGGAAAAGTTGATGAAATGAATCTTTGAACTGTATATTTTACTGTTGTGTCACTTAAATATGGATGTGAATATATAAGCGCCCCTAAGAGTAATACTGGCAAGACACGAAGATAGGTTATTCAGTAGTATTCCAATAGGAAAATGAGAAATGTTTTGGTTAGAATATGCCCAACAGTTTCGTCCTCCAATGGACCTCTTTCTGGGGCCTTTATCAAGGAAAGAACCTTTAGAGTGAATCAAAACCATTTAAATATATAGCTTTTGTGGACTAATATCCTCCAATGCTACAAGAGAGGATGGCATACAAGCCTAATAAGCCTCATGTTGGGAAAAAAATTCTCATGAAACAAACCCGCCTTTCAATTACGTTTTTCTTGATTGATTGGAATACCTGCGTCTAGTACTTACGGTTGCTGGTTAATCTTAGTTATTCCATTTCGTTACCCTACGCGGGGTGGAGTCCATATAACCAATCACTAAGGCGTCCCAAAGTCTCGGGGGACTTCAGATGCTTCAGTTACCTTACGCCGGGTGGAGTCCATATAACCAGTCACCATGGTGTCCCAACGTTTAGGGTCGAGTTCCCGGGTAAAAGAGTTGGTGCTACTTTCATTTACTCTACATTGGGTGGGGTCCATATAACCGGTTGCCTCTGTAATACGGCTTATCTGAGAAAACAGTCGGTCGTGTTCCCTTGCTTATTGGTTTACCAAGTATATTTTTATTTAATATATATTATTATATAAAATTTATAGTTCATTTAACTTTCCTATTTTGTTCTGCTTTTCACAGAGAGGAATTTCATTGTCTCTCTTTTGGTTTGAAGAGTCCAGAGGACCACGCCACCGATAATAATAATAATAATAATAATAATAATAATAATAATAATAATAATAATAATAATAATAATAATAATAATGTTCAAGGGGTCCACACACAATAATAAAAATGTAAATGTTCGTGCATAATTTATAAACAATTTATAAAAGCTTTCGCACCCTTTCCTGGGTTCATCTTCAGAACCCCCCCCAACAACTACCCCCCAAAATCAAGAAAAAGTTTATAAATTATACACGAACTTTTACATTTCTATTATTGTGGACCCCTTAGAGCATTGTATATATTCTCGTGATAGAGAGTTTTCCCAAATAATAATAATAATAATAAATTTTTCAGATCTTTTCTTATTATTTGTTATTTAATAAAGGCAGCTCCACTCTCCTCTGCTCATCAAGTGTAAAATTAGACTAACCCCAGTAAACAAGTCTGATGTTATGCTAAACAGTCTGACACGAGTGTACCAGACTTGGCTCTGCACTTTAGCTGTATAGTTGTAACTTAGTGGACCTCGCCTTACCAGGGAAAGACCAGAGTTCCGATTCTAAAGGGATAACGTCTTTGAGGCAGTTTCTTGAAAATAAAAAGTGTATCTATTGACCTAATTAGTGAATTAAGTAATTAATAGTCGATGGAATGTGATGTGGCAGGCTGTAGAAAAGACATGGGGCTTTGCAACCTCATCTTTAGAAATTGATATACATATATGTATATATATATGCATTCAGCTGCAAATGTCCTTTAATATTTAATCCGCTCTTTCTCGGAATTAATATATTTTCATATATGTTAACCGAAAGGGATTTTTTTTTTTAAGATGGTTAGAAATTTGGCGTCACTGTAAGCCCTGAATTCTTGGTTTCCATGGTTCGAGCCCATGACGAATTTCTTATTGACTAAAAAATGTCCCCTTCGGTTAACATATATGAAAATGTATCAATTCCGAGGTAGAGCGAATTGGAGATTATAGGATATTTTAGCTTAATGTATGTATGTATGTATGTATGTATGTACAGACATATATAACAGTAATATGAGAGAGACAGTGAGAATTTGCATAATGAAAGTTGGTCGACCTTACAACAAGCATACTGTCTTATCCTCAGATAAGATGAAAGTGCACGTCATCTTCTCCTTCGTTGCGACACACACACAGAGAGAGAGAGAGAGAGAGAGAGAGAGAGAGAGAGAGAGAGAGAAAGCTTGTTTATTACTCCAAGATTAAGAGAACATACATGGCGGGAATTGCTGGCGATAAGAAGCATATTGGCCGCAGTTCCCTTCGGATTCATAAGACATTGACATAGAAAACGAGAATCATTAATCAACCAGAATCCCGTTTTCTTGGCTTCAGTCGATTATTTGTTCGTTTGGTGAACTTTTCCCAATTTGTTGATTCTTAAAAATAAGTAGATAAGTAATTTTAATTTAAAAATAATGGGGTGGGGTGGGGGGGTGTTTAACATGATCCATCCTTGGAGATGATGGATGAATGCGGCAGTGATTATAGGCTTGGTTTAATCTACAGCCAACCTTGGTAAGTGAGGAGACTTACACTTGAATTATTGTGTATAACATATATATGTGTGTGATTATTATTATTATTATTTATTATTATATATATATATATATATATATATATATATATATATATATTATTATATATATATATATCTGCATATACATATATATATCTACATATACAGTTCATATATGTACTATATATATATATATATATATCCTATATCTATATATATATATATATATTATACATATATATATGTGTGTGTGTTTTTGTATACTACATATAACATTTATATATATACATATATATAAGTCATACACCATTACCGTGATTCATATACCTATATCGAGCTACAAATGTCCTTTAATATCTAATTCGCTTTACCTCGGAATTAATTAATATATTTTCATATTTGTTTAACCGAAGGGGAATTTTTTTAGGCGGTAATAGATTTGCTGGCTGATGTTGCCGCTGATGGGCACGAACCATCGACACCTTCAAATCCAGGACGACAGTGAAGCCTTAACCCACTGCCGGCAAATCTATCGTCGCCTAGAAAAATTCCCCTTCGGTTTAACATATATGAAAATATATTAATTCCGAGGTAGCAAAAAATATATTAAAGGACATTTGTAGCTCGATATATGTATATGAATCACGGATAATGTGATATGACTTATATATATGTATATATATAAATGTATATGTAGTATACACAAACACACACATATATATATATAGTATATTATATATATTATATATATATATATATATAATTATATAATATATAATATATAATAATATTATAGTAATGTCATATATGACTGTATATGTAGATATTATATATGTATATGCAGATATATATATAATATATATATATATATATATATATATATATACACATACATACATACATACATTCATACACACATAATAACAAACATAGAAACATACAATGCCAGTGTTCTTGGAACAACGCATATCTGACAATGCAGTTAAAAGATACGGCTTTACGTAACTGACTGCCCAAGTCATCTGGCAAATGCCTTATTTAGAGTCTTTGTAAATTCATTTAAGATGTTGCCCAAGTTCTGTTCGCGGCGTGTCTAATATCCTCTCTCTCTCTCTCTCTCTCTCTCTCTCTCTCTCTCTCTCTCTCTCTCTATTTCCTTTCTTCAGCATTTTGATTTATATTCGAATTTAGTCATTTTTCCGTTTATCTTCTCTTTGCGGCTTAATATTTCCATATATTTCTTCTTCTCAAGTCCTTCAATGGAGTAAAGTGTTAGTGAATATCTCGTTGTTGCTTTCATATTATATATGGAAAATCGGTTTTTTTCCTCCATTCGATTTTTTAATATTTTTTTTGCTTTAAAATTTTCACAATAATTTTTTCCTAATCTGGATAAAGATTTCAAAATAATTAATTTTCTCATTTGCTTTCATATTAAGCATCGAAATTGTCTCATAACTGATATTGCAAATTACTTTAGGGATTTATCTATTAAAATTTATCACTTATTAACAAGATTTTATATTTCTTAATATCAACTTTAAAACATATTTACTGATTTAATATCCAGCATTAACTCTATCATTTCCTTGCATTTGTTTGTATCGAAAAGTTCACATTACTGACGTTCCAGACGACATTAAGAATCCTATCTATACATTTGTTTAACTTATCAATATATCCATTTTTATCTTTAAAACATCAACTTGAGACATATTTATTGGTCGAAGATTCACGAAGCGTCTTCGTAAGAACATTCAAGCTCTGATTCATCATGTCCTTCAGACTAGCTTCAATTGCTTTCACGAACAAGCATCTCTCAGTTATCCTCGATTTGTTGTTTTTCTTTTTCCTTCCTCTTCTTCTTCTTCTTTTTCTTCTTCTCCTTCTTCTTCTCCCTAAGCGTCTCATTATACCGTCTGACCTTCGACTATTTCCTCCAGTAATCAGAACAGAGAATCAATACTGGGTTACATCTGCCTCGGCCGACGCTAATAGCAGAAATAGATTACGAAGAGTGACACAGAGATTAGCCTCGAGGGTGAGCCTGGGCTCACACTCCAGGGATTGGAGGTGACCGAGACGAGAAGAAGAAGAGAGAGAAACAGAAGAGAGAAATTGGTGGAGGGGGGGGGGGGATGGCGAGAGTAGAAGGGGACGAACAAGGAGGCGGGATAGGAAAAGTCGAAGAAACTTGAGAGATAGAGGATGAATGAGCACAGATGGAGAGGAGAAAACGAGCAGAAAGGATTGAGAAGAATCAGGGGGGAGGGAGAGAAAGAGGACAAGGATGAGGAACAAGAATTGAAGGAGGAGGAGAGAAGGAAGAAAGGAGGAGGAGGAGGAGGAGGAGGAAGAAAAAGGTTAAAATAAAGGAGGAAGAGGAGGAGTACCTATACATGATTACAATGAGAAGTTGAAGAATAGGTAAAGAATTGAAGGGGATGAAGGAAGGAGCGGAGGAGGTAGTAGGGGGAAAGGGGGAAAAGGAACGGAACGAAAAAGAGTTGAAGGAGGAAGAAGAAGAGGAAAGGGAGAAGGATGAAGGGAGAAAGTAGGAGGAGGAACGGGAAGAGGGAATGAATAAGGGAGAAGGTTCAAGGAAAAAAAGAGGAGGTGGAAATGAATAAGAGAGAAGGACGAAGGAAGTAAAAGGAATAAAAAGAGGAGCAATGGCGGAAGAACGGATGCCAGGCAAACGAATCAATTTCGAGACACTTTCAAGCGTCTAATCGCTTCTCGTTTGAAGAGACAAAAATGGGAGGTAAATCACTTCTTTAGATAACGCTTCGTATTCTCTCGTTTCGCTCTTGCGGTGAACGGAAATCTCCAGTCCTTTGTTTTCAACGACACGCTATATATATATATATACATATATATATATATATATATATATATATACATATATACCATATATATATATATATATCTATATATATACGTATATATATAGATATATATATATCTATATATATATATATATATATATATATATATATATTTGTGTGTGTTATTATTTATGGTTACTCCCTCTTATTTTGGGGGTGGAGAGAGAGAGAGAGAGAGAGAGAGTAACCGTAAATTATACATACATACATTATCGTTTATGTTTCTCTCTCTCTCTCAGGTATATGTCATACCTTTTTAATTAAATGTAGTGAAATTACAAAATATTTCCGTCGCTGACCTTGACAATTGCGACGTCAGATCATCCCTCACCAACCATCCACTGAAAACCGACCGCCACTCGTCTCATCACCCCCCCCCCCCCACCCTCACCCGCCCCCGCCTTCTGCGCCGCCTCCCTCAGCAGCAGATGTTGAAGGTCCCTCATTTCCTTTTTCGTGCTGCTCTTCCAGTTGGTGATTTCCATCTATCACTGCCTTCAGTCCCTCCCTCACCCCCCACCCCCCTCCCGCCCATCTCCCTCCTTCCCCCAACAATCACCCTCTTTTAACCCATATGGGAAAGCAAGAGGTCACTCTCTCATGCCCTCTCTTCTTGACCTTTGCAAGAAAGGGCGGATCCCTCCCTCGGGGCATAGTCTCAAGCTGAAGAAGCCTTGGCAATTGCAAATAACTGGGATTTATTACGGAGCAATAATAAGTGTCAAAGAACGCCTCTTTATTTCAGCTCGTTGTATAATATATGTCACATAATTCCTCTCTGGTTCAAATTTAAAATAATAGTTAGGGACACTTAACTAGATTCAAACATTATTTGCAGTCAAATTCAAAAGTCCGTAGTCACATTTGCACTTGGAACTATCAGTCTCAAACTCATTATTTGTGTCAAATAGTTCACACTGGTTTTAAACACCTTACAATCATCAGACACCTCCTAACAGGGTAAAATTTATCATTCGCGTGAAATACCTATATTCATTTCATCCGTAGGGGAGTTAGTGCCATCGATGTACCTCGCGCGGCGCATAGTAGGCATTATTATTTAAGAATCTTTGCAACCCCTTTCATTCCTATTACTATACCTTCGTTCGTATTCTCTTTCCTTTAACTTACTGTACGCCTTGTAATAATTGTTTCAACATTAATTTCAGGGCTGAATGACCTCATAGGTCACAGCGCTTAACCTTTGACCTAAATTTTATATTCCTATTATATATCACTTTCAAATTCAGCAGAAGCTTCAAATATTCAGTCGGTTTAGAAGTCAATATTAACACCAGATACTTTCCACCAGCTTTTGGATTTATTATAGGCGTCAAATATCGCCTATGTCATTGTGTCAGAAACCTACTATGCGTTTCAAACTCATCGTGTCAAATACCTATTCACTTCGCGCTTAATGTGTCAAATACGTATTATTTACTTCAAACTCATAAAAATGCTCTTATTTATTTCAAGTTCCTAGTGTGTCAAATGTCTGACTGTGTTAAATTTAGGCTCGTTTTATGTCAAATACCTATTCACTTCGAGCTTAATGTGTCAAATAATTATAATTTTATTTCAAACTCATAAAAATGCTCTTATTTACTTCAAATTCCTAATGTGTCAAGTGTCCAACTGTGTTTTAGGCTTGTTTTGTGTCAAATATCTATTCACTTCGGGCTTAATGTGTCAAATACTTATCATTTAATTCAAACTCATAAAAATGCTTTTATTTATTTCAGATTCTTAATGTGTCAAATGTCCAACTGTGTTCTAGGCTCGTTTTGTGTCAAATATCTCATCTTTTTCGACATCACATATGCCAAGTAACTCCTATCTATATTTCAAACTTTAAAAAATAAGGCTGATCAGTTTCTGATTTCTTATGACAAATGTTCCCGGTTATTCTAAAACCAAACCTTAGTAACAGTGGTTGATCCACATAAATATGATTAATAACGGCGGTTTATTGTTGCTAACTCGTTCAAATGATGAGTAAAAGCTGACGAGTTTTAAATGAATTAAAGTCTCAAATAATGCCAATCAGGTCCAAACCCCTTTGGTTAAAAATAACGCTGATCTGCATCAGTTATCCTTGGATGATGATGACTAACCCATTAGTGATCAGAAATGATGAATAATAACTGTGATCAATTCCAGACCATTAAAAAGATCATATGTGACGAATATTTCCACAGCTGTAAGACACGGTCGGTAACGTAACGGTGATCAATTCCTTGAACTGAAAGAAATGGTATATAATGATTTTTCTCATTTGAAAAGGATATGAAATACTGAATGGGCTGAAGATATAAAAATGAAATCATGATGATATCTTGAAAACCAAAAGATTAAAAGTAATGTTGATCACTTAGAAAAAAACATTTCATATTATGATATTAGTTTTCAAATTCTTGCAGATGACAAATAATGAAGATTAAATAAAAAAACTTAAAATATCACGTTATTCAAAATTACAGAAGAAACAGCGGTGCTAGTTGGTAACGTTGATGTTGGTCAGTTCCGTTTTTTCCCTTTTTCCTTTCATTTTCCCTGTCTTCCTTTCTTTCCATCTTTCCTTCCTTTTTTCGGTCTTCCTTTTTTTCCATCTTTACTTCCTTTTTATCTATTCCTATTTTTTCATCTTTTCTTCCTTTCTTGTCTTCCTTTTTTTCCATCTTTCCTTCCTTTTTTTCTGTCTTCCTTTTTTTCCATCTTTCCTGACTTTTTTCTATCTTCCTATTTTTGTCTTCCTTTTCTTCCATTTTTCCTTCCTTTTTTCTGTCTTCCTTTTTTCCCATCATTCCTTCCTTTTTATCTGATTTCCTTTTTTTCCATCTTTCCATCCTTTTTTCTTTCTTTCCTTTCTTCTTACCTTCTCTCTTTCTCTGCGTCAAATCTTCAGCTGAAAACCCTTATGGACAGAGTCAACAGACCATAAACCCAAAAGGGCTCCCTGGAGAGAGAGAGAGAGAGAGAGAGAGAGAGAGAGGAGAGAGAGAGATAGAGAAGGGAGAGAGAGGGGAGTGAGAGACTGAGGAGAGAGAAGATGAAGAGAGAGAGAGAGAGAGAGGTTTTAGGAGAAGGTGATAAATCAATAGAAATGAGGGAATACGAAATACGACCGATACACCTGCATTAAGAAAATGTCAGTAAGAAGTAGGCGTGAATTGTAAATAAATAAATAAATACGATGGAACAGAAAATATAACCGATACACCTTAATTAAGGAGACGTCTGTATAATGCATTGATGAATTTGCTTTTCGCTTAAATAATTAGAGGTCAGAACCACAACTGCACTAAAAGTAAATAAATAAATAAATATATAAATAAATAAATAAATATGAGGGAACAGAACATAAAACCGATAAACCTTAACTAAGGAGACGTCAGTAAAAACATTAATGAATTTCCTGTTCGTTTAAACGGGGTTCAGAAGAGCCCACAACTGTACTAAACAAGCTATTACACATTTTAGTTGTATCCAAAAATAACTTAGTAAACTGGAACAACAAAATGTTACACTACTGTATTACAAAATGACAAGCAACGTCAGTCAGATCTGAATCCATAATGAAATACTATGAAACAGAAAACAACGTTCACATATCCCCAAATATATCAGAAAGGCCCAGACACCATCGAACGGTTTCGAACCCATTAAAGTAGCAGACAGCTATGACCTGTACAGGTTCGGGACCATAAAAAGTAGCAAACATCAATGATCTGTAGAACTCTGGAGCCATAAAAAGTAGCAAACAACTATAACCTCTACAGTTTCAATACCACACAAAGTAGTAAACAACGTTCATCCGTAGTTTCAAAACCATAACAGTAGCAAAAAAAAAAAAAAAAAAAAAAAAAACTTGATCAACGGTTTTGAAACCATTAAAAAGCAGCAAACAACAATGATGTGCCGAACTCTGGAGCCATAAAAAGTAGCAAACAAAGTTGACCCGAAGTTCTGAATTATAATAAAAGTAACAAACAACCTTGATCCGTACAGTTTCGAGACCTACGAAAAGTAGCAAAAAACCCGATGATCATCCATGGTTTTCAAATAATAAAAAGTAGCAAACAACGTTGATATGAAATTTCGAAACCAAGCCCCCACACCCCCAACCCCCCCACCCCCCCACCCCCCACCCCCCACAAAAGCATCAAACAATGCTGATGTGTTCTGTAACCGTTACTAAGGACAAACAACAGTGACTGGTTCCAAAAGCAGAAAGAGCAAATAACTTTATGAAATGGTTGGATGGTACTAGGAGAGGAGAGTGAGTCAGCATAATTTCATTGAGTTAATCTATGGTCATTCTCTCTCTCTCTCTCTCTCTCTCTCTCTCTCTCTCTCTCTCTCTCTCTCTCTCTCTCTCAGCGTATTGCCATTTGAAGCAGCAATTTAAAGGGGTGTATATAGTGCATAATGAGTGTAAGCAGAAGAAAAGACACTCAAGAAATAGGACAAACAGAAGGGAATGCCAAGAAGAAGCATTCAATACATCTGAAGACAAAAGACATAAGAAGTGCGCGCCTCAGCGGCGTGGTTGGTATGGTGTTAGTGTAACACCTCGGTGGTCGCGAGTTTGATTCTCGGCCATTCTATTGAGGAGTGAGGGATGTGTATTTCTGGTAATAGAAGTTCACTCTCGACGTGGTTCGGAAGTCACGTAATACCGTTGGTCCCGTTGCTGAATAACCGGTGGATCCATGCAACGTAAAAACACCATACAAACAAACAAACAAACAAAAGACATACGAGACGCCGTTGCAAAGAGAACTTTTTTCCCCTTACATTCAGTCTTTATTCATTTCGTTAAAAAATACTATTTTATATTATCATTATCTTTTTTTTTATTATCGAGGTTTTCATAGCCTCCTTCCCATGCAATAGGAAGATACTAAAGCTATTTCAATTAAGTGTCAATTTTGGCAAAAAACTCCTTTCTCGTCTGTTCATTATCACCAAATGATTATACATTAATGTTACTTCATGTACAGTATCAATTTCTAAAAGACCTCAGTTCACTACGTGTGCGCCTGCGCAGACGTTGATATATATAGCCTTGACGAACCCTTTTTCTTTGTGTTATTTCTACTCTGATCACAAGATCCATTCGAGTGACTTCCAGATCTAATTAGTGAATTCTTAGAGCCGACAGAGTTGACTTGTCTATCGCAACTATAGTGTCTTTAAAAGCTCTCTCTCTCTCTCTCTCTCTCTCTCTCTCTCTCTATTTCATCTCCATCTCCATCTCTACGCCCGAGTGCTTGTAATTTTTAACATTATGTCAGATTCTGTGAAAACTTTAAAAGTATTTCTTTACTCTCTTCGAATTCCTTTCTAATCTCATCTTGACATTTCAAGTGACTGGTGGAAATACCCTTCCACTCCCTTCCTCCCCTGGTCTTCCCATCCCCTACCGTCCCCTCCCTATACAACCCGACCCCACCAGGTCACCCGTCTATATCACCCCTCCACCACTCTCCTATAGGATTCTTACTTGACTGAGACGTCTTCCTTCCTTCCCAGTCCTATCAGGAGGAGAAAGAAGACGAAGAAAGGAAGAGGAGGAATAAGAGCAAGAGAAGGACAAAGAGAATCTCTCTCTCTCTTTCCTTCCTCCTAATGGAGGCTTATCACAGGTAGGAGATATCCTTCTTAGATTACCCTTAACGGACGCAGTCCTTACGTAAGGAGAGAGAACAGACGGCGAGGCTCAAGGAGATGTCTGTACAATGTCTGTGCATTACTTCCAAAGTGCCATGACGTGTATCTACTGTATGTAGGTCATTCGCGTTTTTGCATACCCAGGACCCACTAACGAGACCCCACTAACGAGGTCTCGTTAGTTAATGCTGCTTAACTTACTAAACAAAGCATCTACAGAATAAAACGACAGATTGGTAAAAATAACTCGTTAGACCACTTTCTTATTTCGCTATTGCAAATATTGGCCCATTCTCGTTTTCGCGTCTCGAAATCCGCACAGTTTCCTTTGAATAACATGATAGATATGCTTAAATAACTCGGCGAACCACTTCATTATCATGTTAGTGCAAGTAATGATGCACATATTTACACAACAAAGATTTCTTGTCAATACGTGTAAAATATTTATTACGGCGATATCCGTTTGAATTTTATGAAAGGTAGCAGATTTGTATGCAAAAAGAATTATCTCATTTGTATACACAGTGCTTATTATTATTATTATTATTATTATTATTATTATTATTATTATTATTATTATTATTATTATTAAGCAGACGAACCCTGTTCATAAAAGCCAACTGACTCGAAATTCAAGGTTTCAAAGAATATGGTGTTCGGAGAAGCAAATCCACAGTTGTGTCAATGTACATATATTTAAATTTAAAAACAGCAAGGATAGCTTTCGGGAATCTGTACGGTTCCCATTATCAATCTCGGATTGATAAGGGGAACCGGACAGATTCCCGAAAGCTATCCTAGCTGATTTTAAAATTAAATATATGTACATTTACATAACTGAGGATGTGCTTCTCCATTTGAAGACTCGTGCTACTATGAGTATTTTTTAAAAATATGGTGTTCATTAGAAAGACGTAACAGATGGTAATGGGAAATGAAGAAAGAGATAATTTATTAGTAAACAAGATGAATTACGAAATTAATCAGTATATAATTAAAAATTTAAGTCAATTATTAAAATACAAGGAGAATTCTATTAGGGCCAAACATTAATGAGTGGGGCTCCAACCCCTGGCACCTGTCAGGTGTTGATTTTTTGTTTCCGACGGTTTGCATGTATGTTTGTTTGTACAGTCATTAGGGTAAGTATGTTGAATTTCTACCATTATGTATCAGTCCTTTGTCAATGGCTTCGAAATAAAGCCGAAACCGGTCAGGACCTTTTCTATTTTTTCCTGTGGTTATAAGAACAGTATAAATCACCGAACAGAGATATTATAATATATATATATATATATATATATATATATATATATATATATATATATATATATATATACATATACACACACACACACACACACACACACACACACACATATATATATATATATATATATAAAATGTATACACACACACACACACCACACACATATATATATATATATATATATATATATATATATATATTATATATATTGTATATATATATATACATATATATATTCGAAGCCAGTACAAAAATATCTTTCATTAGTTTAGAAACTCAGGAATTAAAAAAAATATTAAATTAAAACAGCTAAAAATCACGAAATTCCCACATACATTTCCGGCACTTTCACAGAAAAAAAACAGAAGATGAGAATAAAAAGCATAAAAGCGAGAATCCAAAGAGAGCTTCAAAAGAAGGAAGGAAGCCTTTTAAACACATTTGGCTTCACAGCGGCTCCTCTCAAGTAAAAGGGGAAAGGGGGTGGCGAGGGCCTTTATCAGCGGGACCCTAATTCAATCAACAACAATGAATCTTGATTTTTCGGCGTCCGTTTTCTGTTGCTACGTCTCTCTCACTTTTATTTTTATCCGGAGTGTTGTTACGTGAATTATAATAGCTTTATGTTTCTGTGTATGTGTTATACTTACACACTAACACACACACCAACACGCAGGTAATATATATATATATATATATATATATATATATATATATATATATAAATTTTGATATATATAGCTGCATGTATAAATATCTATATACACACATATATACATATATATGCAATATATGTAATATATAAATACATATCAAAATTTTGTCACTTAGGCGTGACTTTTTATATATTCACAAATATTAGGCAATTCAGTAGCCTTGACGGCTTAATGGTAAAAAGGAATGTCTATCGTTTCTAAAAACTAGGCAGCGGTTCGAATCCTGCCAGTGACGAAGGACTTATTAATCATAAATCCCCTTTAGCGATAGTATTCCCGAGGTATAGTGGAACTGGATATCAAAAGATATATTATAATATCTTTTACCAAACGCTTTTCCTACCCCCACCCCCCTTGGGAGAACGTGTCGCCTGAAGGGTGCAACCTTCCGGTTATCTCAGCAAGTCTTCGAGGGAGTGGTTGCTAACTCCACGCCCTTGCCCTTTTTTTTTTTTTTTTTTTTTTTTTAATTCTCCAGCAAGTGCTATAGTAGATTCACATCAACCGTGCATTTGATCTCTAACGCCAGTCCCTTACGACACTCCTGACTGTTGATAAGCCAATCACAGGGCTGGAAACTGTCTCTCTAGAGAGTTCACATAGGCAGGATGTGTGCTCCACCTCTCCTTGGGGATACGTTTTTCAAAAGTATCCCTCAGGAGAGGTGGAACATACATCGTGCCTATGTGAACTCCGAGAGAGACTGAGAGTTCCCAGCCCTGTGATTGGCTTGTCAACTTTCAGTCAGGAGCGTCGTATGGGACTGGCCTTAACATCAAATGCACAGTTGATGTGAATCTATTATAGTCCCTATTTATAATTGGATGGACTTATTAATGAGCCGGGATCCGTCCACGATCCTATCAAACGTAAGCACAAGAGAGAGAGAGAGAGAGAGAGCTAAAACAGTCATGTCAGCAAAAAGGGGGCGTCTTTATTAACTGCGGCATACGATCTCTCTCTCTCTCTCTCTTCCCGCATCGCTATACCAAGTCACCAGACACACCCACGTGCCCTATGTTAAATGCCTCCGTCAATTACACCCAATTATGGCGAACGGAGGAAGGGCATATCTTCATTATGATTCACCAGAAGAACCGGCGTGAATTCACTTCTCACAGCATCCAAGCCCGTGACACGAAGAGCTACAGTTTCAGTTACTGCTGTGACAGAGGGAATTTCCACAAACGCAGAGGAACGAGGAGTAATAAGGGCTATGGACGATCAGTGTGTGGCAGAATCCCTTCCCATCTCTCCAACGTCATTGCTTTTAAGTGCTGTGGGTTAGTTGCCAGTTTTTATTTTTTTCCGCCATTTTTTTTTCCACCGCGCGAGTTTCGGTATGTGACGTTTCTCCTAGGAATTATTATATACCTCGGGTATCTGTTCATTTTGACGTTATTCAACCATTGATGATACCTTTTCTCATAAAACTGGAAATATTAATTTTCATTATGACTGTGATTTGTAGACTGTAGAACAAGTTTAAACAGTGGCGATATATTAAAACTAAACATATTATTTTCATTATGTCTGTGATTTGTAGATTGTACAAGTTTAAACAGTGACGATATATTAAAACTGAACATATTATTTTCATTATGACTGTGATTTGTAGATTGTACAA
This sequence comes from Macrobrachium nipponense, assembly GCF_015104395.2. Lineage (NCBI taxonomy): Eukaryota > Metazoa > Arthropoda > Malacostraca > Decapoda > Palaemonidae > Macrobrachium > Macrobrachium nipponense. The sequence continues at coordinate 53,707,839 of NC_087217.1, read as the reverse complement.
GTTTAAACAGTGACGATACTCAGTTCTGTTAAAGATGATACAGCGATATCAGTAGTGAACGGCTATATGATTAACTAGATGTGTTTGCAACTTACCAATCGTAAATGCCACAGTGATTGATTTAGTGATTGATTGATCGTTAGCTGGCGCCGTGATATACAGACATAATTAAGAACACCGAAGAATAATAATTAAGAGACATCAGTGATGGGTGTGACATTATAACCTTTATATTTATGGACAATGTATCAAAGTAAATATGAAGTGAAATATGTTAAATATGTTTCTCTCCTTAATTTGTTTCGTTTTGAAATTTTTGACATAACTTGGAGTACGTGTAACCATACGCCGCATGTTTGCTTTTCTGTTACCAGATTTTCTGGAGAGAGAGAGAGAGAGAGAGAGAGAGAGAGAGAGAGAGAGAGAGAGAGAGAGAGAGAGAGAGAGAGAGGGAGATATTCTAAAGTAGAGAAAAGATTTTATGTTTAGAGTTTAGAAACAAAAGGAAGATTTGGCACTTAAAAATGTAAGCTAATTTAAAACCGGAAACGAGAGAGAGGAGAGCGAGGAAGTAAGAGGAGGATAGAGAGAGAGAGAGAGCATTTTCTTGTGTCCTTAAGAAATTTTTCCTCGTTAAAGTTCGCTCCAAAGCAGTAATTCATGCAACTGTTGAAACGCTAAAATTACGACCAAGATTTATGACAATTATAGCAATAAGTAAACAACACAACGGAATGAAACCTCTCTCTCTCTCTCTCTCTCTCTCTCTCTCTCTCTCTCTCTCTCTCTCTCTCTCTCTCTCTCTCTCTCTCGTTTCAGGTTTTAAACTAGCTTACATTTCTCAAGTACTCAGTTTTCCTTCTGTTTCTAATCTAAACATTTAATTTTTTCTCTACTTTAGAATCTCTCTCTCTCTCGTTTCAGGTTTTAAATTAGCTTACATTTTTTAGTGCCAAATTTTCCTTCTGTTTCTAAACTCTAGACATAAAATCTTTTCTCTACTTTTTCTCTTCCGGTTTTAAATTAGCTTACATCTTTAAGTGCCAAATTTTCCTTCTGTTTCTAAACTCTAAACATAAAATCTTTTTTCAACTTTAGAATCTCTCTCTCTCTCTCTCTCTCTCTCTCTCTCTCTCTCTCTCTCTCTCTCTCTCTCTCTCTCTCTCGTTTTCAACTAGCTTATATTTCTAGAGTGCTCATTGTCACTTCTGTTTCTAAACTCCCGAACATTAAACTTTTTTTTGGGGGGGGGGGGTTTTTTTTTTTTTTTTTTTTTGCTTTAGAATTCCTGAGATTCCTCTGCATTCCCCGAGTTGTATAAGTTCCTTGGGTCACAAGATTTATATGTTGTCATACAAGGTCAATATAATTAGTGGTTTTATTAATGTCAATGAATCTTGGGAAGAAAAGTTAACTGACATAATGAATCTCGTTTAAGAATATCTATAAAAATTTTACTTCCTTTTAAAGTGGAAATGAATAAATAAATAAATAGATAAAAATAAATAAAAAAATTAAAGCTCTCTTTGCTAAACTCAACATTTTTCTTTCCACACCAAAAGTAAAAATTGTATTCTCTCTCTCTCTCTCTCTCTCTCTCTCTCTCTCTCTCTCTCTCTCTATATATATATATATGTGTGTGTGTGTGTGTGTGTGTGTGTGTGTGTTTGTGTATGTGTGTGTAATTAATTTCAAAGTCTAAAGGTTTACTGTCCATGATTAAAATTCAGCCAATCGTCATTTTTCTTCTTCTTTAGATTATTATTATTATTATTATTTTATTAAAAGTAATGGCTACTTCAGCAGCGTTACACTTGTAGAGATTCTTCTCTATTTTGCGAATAGCGGCTTTTTCCGTGCTACTTAAACAGGCTAGTAGAGCGCCTATAGAGGTCATGGTAAAATACAGGGTCAAAATAGGTGTATATATTTGAATTTTACAGATAAACTATGATACCATAGTCATCAAAGTCATTAACGAATTCCGTCTTGCTTACAAGGACGTCGAGGAAGGGGAGCCGATCCTCGACGTCCTTGTAAGCAAGACGGAAGACGGTCTCCGTACTTCAGTCTACACAAAGAAAACCAATTTAGGACTTTGCCTCAACGGAGACAGCGAGTGCCCCGCCAGATTCAAAAGCACCACCGTCAGGGCCTTCGTCAGGAGGGCCCTCTCCCACTGCTCAACCTGGCAGGACACTCACCAGGAACTCGACCGCGCCTCCCAAGTACTTGTGAATAACGGGTACTCAAATAAATTAAAATCAGCAAGGAAGTCCGCACAGCCCTGGAGAAATGGTACGGTAGTGAGAGCCCGCAGCCCCGCCCCCAGGATAATATCAAGCTGTACTACAAAGCCTTCATGAGTTCCCATTACCGTGAAGAAGAGGACGCCATTAAGAAAATTATTTCTGATAATGTATCCCCGACTGACGACACCAAGAATATCGACCTAATCATATATTACCAGAATCGGAGGACGCGCGATCTTTTTATGAAAAATAACCCCTCTCCACAGGCACGAGAACCCCTGAAGCAGACGCATGTAGTGTACCAGTATACATGCCCAGTCCGCGAATGCAGCGGCGCCTACGTAGGTATGACTACCATGCGACTGTCGAAGAGACTCTCGTGCCACGCCCAAGAGGGGGCTATAAAGAATCACGCCCGCACCAAACATCACGAGGCCATCTCCCGAGATGTCATCATAAAGAACACGAAGATCATCGGGAAGGCCCCTGATGCCCGTCGGTTGCGCCTGCTGGAGGCGCTACTCATCCAGCAAATAAAACCTAATCTGAATACGACGCAGGAAGAATTTCTCCTCCCTACGAGTATGAGAAGACCTGCCACCAACAATGACACCACCGATCATGACAACTCTATGGATGACAACGCCCCCCGAACGAGGTACTCCTGCAGCCGATGGAAATCAAAGTAGCCGTGACGTCCCACAGCGTAGCGCAACGCCCATCAATGTTACAGCGCCGCTTAGGAGGTCCAGGCGGCTGCAGGATATGCTGCAACGCAACCATCGGCCCGAAGAAGTGGCTTGAGACCTGGCTCAGGCAGCCAATGAAAAACAAGACTCACCGCCACCAGCCAATAGGAGACAAGCATGGGGCAGACCCCCTGCTGTCAGCCACAGATATAAGGAGGACGGACACCGCACCAAGATTCAGTCCACCTCAGCTTCCCAGCCCGAGGATGTCTGGCAGCTCCAGACGAAAGCTCGCTTTAAGAAAGAGAGAGAGAGAGAGAGAGAGAGAGAAAATCGTTGAATGACTTTGAATGACTATGGTATCATAGTTTATCTGTAAAATTCAAATTATACACCTATTTTGACCCTGTATTTTACCATGACCTCTATAGGCGCTCTACTAGCCTGTTTAAGTAGCACGGGGGAAAAAGGAAAAAAGCCGCTATTCGCAAAAATAGAGAAGAATCTCTACAAGTGTAACGCTGCTGAAGTAGCCATTACTTTTAATAAAGTATGCTTGAGAGAGGGTCTGCTTCCTAAGTATTATTATTATTATTATTATTATTATTATTATTATTATTATTATTATTATTTATTTTTTTCAATTATTTGTTTTTTTGGTCTATCACAGTCCTCCAATTTGACTGGGTGGTACTTACAGTGTGGGGTTCCGGGTTGCATCCTGCCTCCTTAGGAGTCCATCACTTTTCTTACTATATGTGCTGTTTCTAGGACCACACTCTTATGCATGAGGCCTGGAGCTATTTCTGCCTCTAGCTTTCTCAGATTACTTTTCAGGGATCTTGGGATCGTGCCTAGTGTTATTATTATTAGTAGTAGTATTATTTACTAATTGTTATAACGAATCAGTTTTAGCTAATTTCTTAAGATGTAACGTAGAAATAAAATGTCAAGATAAATAAAATGTTAAGAGAAATAAAATGTCAAGATAAAAAAATGCTATTGAGGCACTTAAAACTAATAAATAGTATTTTAGGCTTTGATTTTCAAGACAAAAGACCACAAAGAGAGAGAGAGAGAGAGAGAGAGAGAGAGACCCTGATTAGACCTACAAAACACACAAAGAATGATCAGAAATCGAAAAATTAGATAAGCCTCACATAGTCGTAACAAAATAAATAAAAAAAGTTTTACTTAGTCACGAAAAAAAAAGCAGACAACCAAGAGAGACATATGTCTCCAGGTTACTAGACCATTCCTAAAAGGATTAACACCAGGGGCCAGAACACCTCCCCAAATTGAAATGGATTAGTCCTTGGTCCAAGGTTAAACATTCCAGGAAATGCTAACGATAAAATGAAGTCATGTTCCGCTCATTTCCTCCAATTGTGCGAAATTCTGAGTGTGAGTTTATAGTTTTTACGAAGGCGAAGACAAGTTAATATGTAAAAATCCACAAATCAGTTATTTTCTTCTAATCGAGTATAAGTAACATTCGTAAATATTCCTTTTATTAATAAAATAAAAAATATCACGAGTCTTGTTAAGATTAACAGTTTATTTATTTTTCATGCAGGTAATTGTTCTTCTTTAAAAAAATGGATAAAGAGAGTGTGTACTGTAAGTTGTAAACGCTGCTCTGTAATAATAATAATAATAATAATAATAATAATAATAATAATAATAATAATAATAATAATAATAATAATAATAATAATAATAATCATAATCATAAAAAAATGGCCGTCTGGATGATGTTAAGTTTAAATTCCATTGCTTTTAAAAGAGGGATTTTCTTCCGTAATAAATAATAATAATAATAATAATAATAATAATAATATATAATAATAATAATAATATTATAATAATAATATTATAGTCCTTAGCTTTAAACCAGAGTGCTTTAATGGGCCTTTTATACTGGAGACGTATCCCGTTTTAACAGAAGGAAACTGAAGGAATGATAACAGCGGCACAAGATCAGGCCCTAAGAACCAGATATGTTCAAAGTACGATAGACGGAAATAACATCTCTCCCATATGTAGGAAGTGCAATACGAAAAGTGAAACCATAAACCCACATAGCAAGTGGAATGCCGGCACTGCACAGAACCAGTACAAAAAGAGGCATGATTCAGTAGCAAAAGCCCTCCACTGGAGCCTGTGCAAGAAACATCAGCTACCTTGCAGTAATAAGTGGTACGAAGCACCACCTGAAGGAGTGATAGAAAACGATCAGGCAAAGATCCTCTGGGACTATGGTATCAGAACGGATAGGGTGATACGTGCAAACAGACCAGACGTGACGTTGATTGACAAGGTCAAGAAGAAAGTATCACTCATTGAAGAGAAAGAGAGGGAAAAATTGGATAAGTATCAAGATCTGAAAATAGAAATAAGAAGGATATGGGATATGCCAGTGGAAATCGTACCCATAATCATAGGAGCACTAGGCACGATCCCAAGATCCCTGAAAAGGAATCTAGAAAAACTAGAGGCTGAAGTAGCTCCAGGACTCATGCAGAAGTGTGTTTGATCCTTAGAAACGGCACACATAGTAAGAAGAGTGATGGACTCCTAAGGAGGCAGGATGCAACCCGGAACCCCACACTATAAATACCACCCAGTCGAATTGAAGGACTGTGATAGAGCAAAAAAAAAAAAAAAAAAAAAAAAAAAAAAAAAAAAAAATAAATAAATATAATAATAATAATAATAATAAATATGGACTATTTGTCAGTTAGGTTTCTCCTTCGGAAAAATTATAAACTGACACTTTTCATTAAAAAAAAGAAGAAGACGGTAGTAATAGCAACTGACAAAGATGATAACACTAACACCCATGAAACCAGGGGCAAAGGAAGTGGGCATTTCTGATGCCCAAGTTACGCAGAAAATGACGGGCAATCGCTCCATCTCTTAGTTTTTTTTCTTTTTTTTCACACTAGCAACCCAACAGGGTGACGCAGCGATCTCTTAATCCCCTTTTGAGATGCAAGGGCACAGAACGGGCATGGGCACTGATATGTGTTGGCATTGAGCCTTTTCTCCGTCTATTTTCGAGAGAAAAAGTCCGCAATGCAGCTGACGATGGCTAACGACCTTTAGTTATTTGATATACGGCTTTCTAAGTACGACTGATACGTGACTATGAAAACTGGAGGCACATTTATAAGCTGTCTTGCTTGGTAGGGACGAATCCTGAGGCTCACACCAGACTTTTTGTTCCTTTTAAAACATTGCCACGCTTATGTGGCAACATTAGATCTAGGGGCTTCGCTACTTTTAGACCAATTTAATCTTATGCAGCCAACCAGCTTGAGAAAAAAAGAAGAAAAAAATGGCTGCTCACAAAAATTTCTGATATTCTGAGATTCTTTAATCATATTCTATAAGAGGTAAGAATCTCTTTTACTAACGTGTAAACGATTCAACTGAAATTTTTATTTTCTTTTACAGAAAATAAAAATTCCGTGTGATGAAATGGTGCTTCAACTTTGAGACCATTAAATATTTTACTACATGAAGTCCCATACGACAATATGAAAATGTATTCCATTTTTTCAGATGGTCCCCAAACATAACCACCTCCTAATGAACATGTAAATAACAGCACACAAATAACAATATATAAAAATACATAAATAATAATAATAAAAAAAATATGGCCTTTAGACTTACATGGTGTCACTTTTGTAATTCCATCCAAACAGCAAACTTTCCACTCGTTCTAGTAACAGTTTGATGATGGCAAACTCGCACAAGAGAATAATGATAAAGTTAGGAAACAGTTAAGAATTTTACAAAGAAATCTTTTTCAAAGGGAAGCGAGTATCTGTTTATCTCTTATGCACGCTGCTTGATGCTTACAAAGATTACACATGACCTTTAAGATAGACAGTATAGTCATATGGTATATGCTTGGTTCTAGAGATATACGTACTACATATATTAGCCCACTTCTAACAAGTTGGAAGCATCCTTATGTATTAACTGGTCCGTCCTTTTCCTTTAACAAATAAGACTTGTGTGGAACAGTGTCTTAATTCCTACACATACACACACACACACACACTCATTTATGTATGTATATATATTAGGGCTTGTGCCTTGTATGATAAGGCGCCCTATGAGGTAATGTTAGACTTGCGATAATCTATACGCTAAGTCGGTTGGTATTGCACTTCCATCTTCAATGGAGTGTCTGGGGTTTTGTAGATCACTTACGAAGTCGGTATTATCTTTACGACGATGTGTTAAACTCATGGTTCGGTGAGGTTCTTGTAGAAAACACTAAGTATAAAAAATTATATATTCTTCTGAAGTTTTACATGGTGAAGATCAGATATGATTGTATAAGTCTTCTAATAACGATAGCTTGATCGCTTCTGCCAATGATGATGGCTAATCCTATTCCTCTACATGATAAAGCTTAGGTAAAGAGGTACAGGTCTTCTAATGACGATCACTAACTCTGTTCTGCCTGTCTACCATCTCTGTTACAAGTTATGAAGGAACAGACAGTAGTTCGAACATATGAACATACTTACAAATGACATAGTTTCATACGAACACACAATCAATGAGACACGCTACAGATCACGTAGGCGGTAGTTGTCTCAAGCAGGAGCTTTGGACTAACTGTTTTATAAACAAGTTGAATGACTACAGGTGACTGGCATGTTATCTTAGCCTACATACTTATTGTGATACGTATCTTTAGCGTCTCTAGTCTGATCACATTCCTGCAAGCAATCTGGTTGACCTCTTTAGTTTTTTTTAGACTTTTATATATGGACTAACATTCCTTCATATTTTTATTATATATATATATATATATATATATATATATATATATATATATATATATATATATATATATATACGTATATATATATATATGTATGCGTGTGCTTAAAGTCGCAGTAGATGGATGCACGTGACTTCATTAAATTGGCGAATAACACAAGGAAAATGATAGGCAGAAATCCAAAAACTTTCGTCTTTACTAAGACATTGTCAAGGGACGACAATGTCTTAGTAAAGACGAAAAGCGCTTGGATTTCTGCCTATTATTTTCCTGTGGTATTCGCATTTAAATAAATAAATAAATATATATATATATATATATAGAGGGCGAAATTGTTTGAACCGTATAGTATATTCATTTTTCATCGTAGAACAAACGTTAGAGCACATTTGGAATCCTCGTGAAAGGTTCTTTCACAATAATGATTTCTTGTTCTTCTCTCTCTCTCTCTCTCTACAGGATCAAAACGGCACCCGGTTAATTAATTATTCATCCCTCTAAATCATAATATATGGCCCGACTTTGGTTCATTCGGTCCAGTAGTTTCGCTGTTTCTAGCGAACATGCATACTACATACCCATAGTCCGACCGTCAACTTTATACATACATAACATTCATACATACATACATACATACATACATATATATACATATATATATATATATATATATATATATATATATATATATATATATATATATATATATGTATGTCTCCAGTATAAAAGGCCCATTAAAACACACCGGTTAAAGCTAAAGACTATATTTCGATGGACTAGCTTTCACCCTTATCAAGCTAGTCCACCAAAATATTATAGTCCTTAGCTTTAAACCAGAGTGCTTTAATGGGCCTTTTATACTGGAGACGTATCCCGTTTTAACAGAAGAATTTATTTACACGCTTTTCAACAACCTCCTTCTTTGTAAAACAGCCATCAGGACATCTTTTCTGACGTAAAATTCGTTGCAGTCATACCAACCATAATTCAGTGACACACGAAACCCCTTTTAGTTTTCGGGGCCAAATCTGAGTGCCCAGTCCACGGTCTCTAATAACAGATCCAACACCGCCCCCCCCCCCCCCCCCCCCCCCACAACAACTCCCTATTAAATCAGCTGGCTGTTACCGAGGGGAAATGCAGATATGTAGATGCCAGCGTCCAAAAAGATGGGTTTATTACCCTCAAGCCAGTGTGTACTGTGAAAGGTCCTGCGAACTGTCATGTGTCTGTGCGGTTGTACGTTTGTGAGTTTGAAAGTTTACAGCTGCTATTTTTTATGGACGTTAGGACGTTTGTGAGTGTTTGAGTTTATGGCTGATGTTTTTTATGGACGTTTGTGAGTGTTTGAGTTTATGGCTGCTGTTTTTTATGGACGTTTGTGAGTGTTTGAGTTTATGGCTGCTGTTTTTTATGGACGTTTGTGAGTGTTTGAGTTTATGGCTGCTGTTTTTTATGGACGTTTGTGAGTGTTTGAGTTTATGGCTGATGTTTTTTTATGGACGTTTGTGAGTGTTTGAGTTTATGTCTGCTGTTTTTTATGGGCGTTTGTGAGTTTGTGTTTACAGATGCTGTCTTTTATGAACATGAACGAAATTATTGGAAGAAGTACACGTGAATTATTTTCATATATGAGATTTTTATATATATATATATATATATATATATATATATATATATATATATATATATGAGATACATGTCATGTATAAGAATGTATTTTCGTATTCAATATTTTCACATTCATTCTCATGGTAATATCTTCTCCTACAAATGTACTCTTAAGTTATGGCGTTGTGTACTACATAGTAAATGCGTAAAATATGCTTAAAGTTGAGATCAGCTTTATTTAGGATAGACCTTACAGACCTTACATCTTGTTCGGGTTGCCCCAGGTCCCTCAGTGTGAGGCACCTCTAATGTCTACCAGAGAGTTGCTAGTACATCTTCCGGTATATTTTGCATCTTCCAATCTGGATGGTCTGGGATGCAGTTTAGATATTTGTCGAGCTTATTCTTAAACACATCTACGCTCACTCCTGATATATTCCTCAGATGAGCTGGCAACGCATTGAATAGACGCTGCATTATCGATGCTGGTGCGTAGTGGATTAATGTCCTGTGTGCTTTCCTTATTTTTCCTGGTATATTTTTGGGCACTATTAATCTACCTCTGCTTGCTCTTTCTGATATTTTTAGTTCCATGATATTTTCTGCTATTCCTTCTATCTGTTTCCATGCCTGAATTATCATGTAGCGTTCTCTTCTCCTTTCCAGACTATATAATTTTAAGAATTGTAGTCTTTCCCAGTAGTCTAGGTCCAACTTAACTTTTTTCTATTCAGCGTAAAGGACCTTTTGTACACTCTCTATTTGTGCAATATCCTTTTGATAGTGTGGGTACCATATCATATTTGCAAATATTCAAGTGGGACTACGAACATATGTTTTATAAAGCATAATCATGTGTTCAGCTTTTCTTGTTTTGAGTGCCGTAACAACATTCCCATTTTTGCTTTACATTTTGCCAACAGAGTTGCTATTTGATCATTGCATAACATGTTCCTATTCATCATCACACCAAGGTCTTTAACTGCTTCCTTATTTGTGATGGTCTCATTATTAGGTCCCTTATATGCATATAGCTTTCTTTCTCTGTCTCCATAATTTATTGATTCAAATTATCAGAGTTAAATACCATCCTATTTACCTCTGCCCAATCATATACTTTGTTAAGGTCTCTTTGTAGAGCGTTCCTATCTTCATCACAAGTAATTTCTCTACTTATTCTTGTGTCATCTGCGAAACTACTCACTACCGAATCCTTAACATTATTGTCTATGTCTTCAATCATAATAACAAACAGTATTGCAGCTAACACCGTACCTTGCGGCACACCGGATATTACCTTGGCTTCATCCGATTTCTCGTCGTTTGCAATAACTATCTGTTTTCTGTTGTGTAAAAATTCTTTTAACCATCTTCCTACTTTATCCACGATATTGTGTTTTCTAATTTTCTTCGCTAATATATTATGGTCTACTTTATCAAAAGCTTTTGCAAAGTCTAAAAATAAACCACATCTGTTTCATTTCCGCTTTCATATTTTTGAATATGTTTTCACGGTGGACTAACAGTTGGGTTTGTGTACTTTTTCCGGGTACGAAACCATGTTGTCCTTTATTAAACAAATTATTTTTTATTAAATGTTTCATAATATTTTTCTTCATTACCCTTTCATACACTTTTCATTATATGTGATGTTAGACTCACAGGCCTATAATTACTTGCCTCTAGTCTTGATCCACTTTTGAAAGTAGGGGTAATATACGCTAATTTGTGCTCATCATATATCTTGCCTGTATCTACACTTTGTCTTAATAATATTGCAAGTGGCTTTGTGATAGAATGAACTACTTTCTTTAACAAAATAGCAGGAATTCCATCAGGCCCTGCAGCAGCTCCATTTTTAATTTCATAATAGCCTGCACAATATCAGCTTCATTAATATCTATGTCAGCTAAATATTCACTATTTTCATCCCTTACTTCTATATCATTATCTTCATTATCTATTCTAGGGGTGAATTCTCTCTTATATCGTTTCTGCCAGTATGTTGCAAATTTCCTTTTTTTCATTCGTTAATCTCCCTTCAATTCTCAGAGGGCCTATTTCTATTCTTCTTTTATTCATCTTCTTCGCATATGAGTATAATAGTTTGGGGTTTTGCTTGATATTTAATAGGGTTTTTTTCTTCCAAGTCCCGTTTTCATTTTCTTTTGATTGTATATCTTTTTTTCTGCATTTTCTATCTTACTTTTTAGTTCTATAACTTTCCATGCATTTTTTTTCTTTTGCAAGACCTTTTTTCCACTTTCTGATTTTCTGGAACAAGATTCTTCTGTCTCTTGGTATGCATGAATGATGTTTACTTTTCTTCTTCGGTATACCTATTTTTCCACTATTATCTCCAATATTTTATATAATATCTCCGTATTTACCCTTATGTCATCACTTACGAAAATGTATCCCAATCTTTGTTTAATTCTTCATTAATTTCTGACCATTTTATATTTTTACTGTAGAAGTTGTATTTTCCATATCCTTCCCACTTTTTCATTTCTTGCTTATCTCTATTTTCACTTGCTTTGGAATGAACTGTTAATTCTATGACATTATGGTCTGAAATACTCGCATTATAAACTATTATTTCTTTAACATAATTCATCTCGTTCACAAATACTAGGTCTAAAAGTATTTCCTTTCTTGTTGGCAGGTGATTTATTTGTTGAATGTTGTATTCTAGTAGCATATCTAATAGCTTTTCAAATTGCCTCTTATCTTCTGCACTACTATTACTCTCTTTTTTATATGTATAAGTACAACCACAATCTCCTATTCGTTCTTCCATTCTACGAAAGGAAAGTTGAAGTCTCCAGATAGGAGAATAGTCCAGTCCTTGTGATTTCTACATATATCATCCAATTTTTCAATTATTAAGTCAAACTCTTTAGTATTAGGAGGTCTATATATTACTATGTTCATCAATTTTTCAGATTCAAATTCTACCGCTATTAGTTCACATTCTGAGTTACTATATTTCTCATATATTTTTCCTTGTTTTTTGTCTTTCCCATATATTGCGGTTCCCCCTTGATTCCTATTTTTTCCTAATCTGATCTATAAGTTTGGAACCCTTTTATTTGATCATCATTCCCAGTCTCTTGGGAATACCAGTTTCACTTACTATCATTATATCTATTTTCTTTTCATTTTGGGTTAGGTTCTTCTAAGTACTCTATTTTTCTTTTTGAGTTACTCGTAACTAAACCCTGCGCATTCATCACTATGATGGTTTGCGTGTTTTCCTCCTTCATTAATACTGATAGTAATAAGGATTTTCCCATGTCTCTTTCCTGTTCTGGTATGTTGTTCTTTTTTTCATTTTCCAGAAACTTCTGACATTAAAAAATCCAACTTTTCCATAATATTTGATCTTCCTTCATCATAATTATTCATTTTGTGTCTGAATCTGCAATTTTCTCGCGTTTCTTTCTGCAATATCCTCTTGCATAATAAATACAGTTATATCTCTTGAGTAGAATTTCGGAGCTGATGCTTTGAAATTCTTTGCTGACACCTCTGCATATCTCATTGGTGGTTTGCTTTTCTCTTTTACCTGATATTCTTGATTCTCTCTATTTGTTTCTTTCTTATTTTGGATTTTATTACTTGGTTGGTTATTTATTTGATTATGATTCATGGCTACAGGTGCATATATTTGCATTTTTTGTCGAACTTACATCCTTTTCCTTCTTTTAGGTTTTTAACATATTTTTGGATGCAGATCTCTGCAATCATCCCCATAATCATCTAATATGCACATTTACCATATATTTCATAGTTTTTGACATATCTTAGGATGTTTGTAGTAACGTCTTTCTCCAAATCTGCAATTCCCTCTTTTCAAAAGGTTGCAGATTTTGTCTTTTTGTCTATTTTTTCCTCTTTCCCGTCATTGTATAGATCTGGGTAGAGCCTCTTCGGGATTTGCTTTTCCTGTTGTCATATCGTAATTTATTCTTCGTAGGTATGCTGCTTTATTGCCTCATATGTAGTATCAATGAGTATCTCTGCATCCCATACTTTTATCTTGTTCTTTGTTTTCCTTATTTTTTTTCTGTCATTTCATTTTTGTTTACTTCTCTTCCGTTTTCCTCTTCTTCTTTTTCTTCTTCTTCTTCCTCTTCCTCTTCTTCTTCATCCTCAACTATTTGTACATTCAATCTTGATTTAATAACATTGTCTATCCATGATAGACATGTTGAACAAAAAATTCTTGTATCTTTTCTCAAATCTTGTATTACCTCAGCACACTGTGGATGGGTCGGAATGTTTGCATGCAGCACATTTTCTGATTAGGTTTTGTGGATTGACTATGCTATACAAACCTTACACAGTTTGCATGCTTTTGGCATTCTTTTTCCTAATGCATCAATTAGTATATTCACAAGATTCACCTTATTCATTTTCTTTGTCGGAATATGTTGGTTTTATGTATATTTTCTTTTGAGATCTCTTGACCACTTGGATTTTATTTGGTACTTCTTCAATTATTTTCAAGATGTTTTCATTAGATTTGTTCCAGTTTGAAGGATTATATCCTTCTAATATATCTATGAATGCTTTTGTATCTTTTTGGTAAGGAGAGAGAGAGAGAGAGAGATAGAGAGAGAGAGAGAGAGAGAGGAAGAAGAAGAAAGAGAGAAAGAGAAGAATTTATACATTTATTAGTTAAAATAAGCTAAAAGCCGAGATCTACTTTATTGAGGACGAGAGAGAGAGAGAGAGAGAGAGAGAGAGAGAGAGAGAGAGAGAGAGAGAGAGAGCGAGGAGGGGCGGCAACAAACAGAAGCTCATTTTCTATTTGCATCTGGTAATGTCTTGCAACACCAATCTCTGCCGGCCACAGATCCCCACTGATAGGGCTTAATGTTTCATAGCAACGTTGGTTTCAACCCAGATGAACGTGCCGCTCTTGCTTGCGAACCCATATGAACGCAGCGGAATTTCCTGAGCGATATTGAGAAGATATTGGAAGACAGCGAGTTGATATTCGATATGGACATTCTGCTTCTCTGGCTCGTTATCTCTGGCACTTCCTTTCTCTTATCTCTCGTGGAAATAAAACTCGGAAATAAAATTTCTGCTTGTTTTCGTTGGCTAAGGCTACGTTTTGAGTTAGGGTTGCTTGTCATTTTTGTTAACGCATTTACACAAAAAGTGACGCGCGAATTTTTACGGAAATTCTACCAGAAGTGGAATCCCTAAATGGCAAATCATTTAGAAGAAAACTTTGCCATGTAGTGAGAGACTTACCATTACAATCATGCATTATGATTTCTCTTAGTATTCTCATGAGTGAAATTTGTGTAACCCACGTAAATTTAAAGGGGCCAGTGTTGAAGAAGGCACCCCCTCCCCCCCGGGCTGGGCGACAGCAAGTGCAAACTCGGACACTGAAGTTGTTGCGCATACAAAAACTACATATACAATATGTTTCAGGGAGTCTTGTTTGTTTTTTTCGCTTCCAGTCCCGTTCTGTTATATTACACATTCAAACGAATCGAGATTATTTATCGGGAAAATTTTAATTTTCTGGAGCAATATTTCTATGAAGTAATGGGGACAGTGGCTAACGCCTCCCCCCACCCCTCTTTCTCTCTCTCTCTCTGGTGGTATTTTGAAAATCGCCAGTCGCAAATGATTTAGACATTTAGTCAATTACATAAAAATATGAATTAGCTCATTTCCAAGCGAAAGCTCTCTCTCTCTCTCTCTCTCTCTCTCTCTCTCTCTCTACAAAAATGTGAATTACGCTAATTTTCAACCGAAAACTCTCTCTCTCTCTCACTCTCTCTCTCTCTCTCTCTCTCTCTCTCTCTCTCTCTCTCTCTACAAAAATATGGTTACGTTAATTTTCAAACGAAAACTCTCTCTCTCTCTCTTCTCTCTCTCTCCAAAAATATGAATTACGCTAATTTTGAAACGAAAACTCTCTCTCTCTCTCTCTCGTTTGGTTGTTTTTGAAACATGTAGTCACTTCGGAAGAAGAGGAAATGCGCGAATTTTCAGACGAAAAACAAACAAAAGACAGAAACCTGATATCAAGGGAACCACATCAAGCGCCTCCGAGGCGTGGTCGGTATGGTGTTGGCCTTCCACCTCGGTGCCCGCGAGTTCGATTCCAGGGCATTCCATTGAGGAGTTAGAGATGTGTATTTCTGGTGATAGAAGTTCACTCTCGACGTGGTTCGGAATTCACGCAAAGCCGTAGGTCCCGTTGCTGAATAACCACTGGTTCCATGCAACGTAAAAGCAACAAACAAACAAACAAACAAACAAATAAATCAATAAACAGACGAACTGAAAGTGTGCCTGAAAAAGCACACCAGCATGAATGAGTGCGTGCGTGCGTGCAAAGCGCTCTCTTGCGCATCTGAGCGCGTCATGCAATCAAAGCCTGCATCCTGGTGTGTGATGCCAGACGGTGTAATCGTCGTTCCTTTATGCTTGAGAATGCAATTGCAAGTGACTCAAACATCCAATCAATCAATGTTTGAATTCGTCACGTCACATGGCGTTTCAGGTGACAACCTCTGTACCTCCTAACCTCTTGGGGAGGTTGCAATTTCAAACACACCCGCTACAGTAATGTCAACCTCATATTTGTTTGTTACGGAGGAAAGTATTCCTTGGTACAATTCGCTCGACGAATATATATATATATATATATATATATATATATATATATATATATATATATATATTATATATATTATATATATATACATATACATACATACATAAAAATTATATTACACATAAATAAAGCGACGGAAAGCTATACGGCTCTTGCAGTTAGGCACTGAGCTCATGTGGCACTATGATTGGCAGTAATTACCCGAAGAGACAATGCAGTGTGGGAGGCGGAAAACACGTTTCTCTCTCTCTCTCTCTCTCTCTCTCTCTCTCTCTCTCTCAAAGCGAAGTCATTCTAAATGGAGAAATCTCATCATCAACCTTTCTCTTTCTCTCTCTCATCTCATCATCAGTCTCTCTCTCTCTCTCTCTCTCTCTCTCTCTCAAACTTAAATTTAAGACATCCTCAATAGGAACACTTAAATGAACTGCACCAAAAAAAGATTGAATACATTATTATAGATGGATAGCCTATTATTATAGGCAGCCCCGCCCCTCTCTCTCTCTCTCTCTCTCTCTCTCTCTCTCTCTCTCTCTCTCTCTCTCTCTCTCTCTCTCTCTCTCTCTCCTTCATAAATGTCAGATATCTCTACTGGATACATTTGAGTGGACTGCGCGGTAAATGAGCTTCGATAAGAAACATCTCTCACTTATTGTAAGATATTTTTCGATAAGAAACATCTCTCATTTATTGTAAGATATTTTTCGTAAACGTTTCTCATTATTAGATGCAACCCATTCTTTATCTCTCTATCTCATAAACATGTCAATGTACTAAGTCTAGACGATGCATCGTTCGGTGAAGAAAGGAGAGGAAGTCTCTCATATCAAGACATGCTCAGTGAGGAACTCCCAAATGTTATCTCTCTCTCTCTCTCTCTCTCTCTCTCTCTCTCTCTCTCTCTCTCTCTCACACACACACAAACGCACGCAAATGTATGACAACGCGAACGAAAAATATTCTTTAACTTGTATATTTATGTTTGTAAGTTAAGGTTATCAGTGGTCTGGTTGAACTATTTTTATAATAATAATAATAATAATAATAATAATAATAATAATAATAATAATAATAATAATAATAATAATAATAATAATAATAATAGTGTGAGTTAAGCTTTGCATTTTGCTAATCATTCTAGATTTTAATAAAAAAAAGTAGATCATAATAAAAATATATTTATGAAGTATATTTTGAAAACGCCTGGTGCTGATTAAAAAAAATAATTTCAAACTCTTGACATGTTATCATGCACAATTATACAGGTCAAATTATGCATGGCAATGACGTAATTCAATATTGTCACAAGTCAAACGAAACTGAAATAGGATTAGACAGGATAAAGGGTTATTATCCTAATAGGATGACGGTCAACAAAGGATGGCCGAAGGGGGAGGGGGGGAAGTCATTCCTGTTCACAGAGAGAGAGAGAGAGAGAGAGGGAGTAGATGGGTTTCAGAAACTTTCATGTTACTTGAGAGCACCAGCCATTGACATCTACAAAGAGAGAGAGAGAGAGAGAGAGAGAGAGAGAGAGAGAGAGAGAGAGAGAGAGAGGCAGGAAAGACCTACTAAGCAGGTAGTGGTACCCCTCACCGTCCATCACCAATGACACTTACATAAATACCCTCCCATTAGACAATTGCCTCTCATCCTCTTATGTATTATGAGCAGGAAACGAGAAAGATTGATTCTTCCACGGGAGTGGGGTGCTCTCTCTCTCTCTCTCTCTCTCTCAGGATTTGTCTAAGTGGGCGTCTGAAGCCCTGTCTCTCAAGATTATTCAGTGTGCGCCTCTGAAGCTTTGACTGTGTGGTCTGTCTGTCTCTTTCTATCTCTCTTTCTCTCAAGATCTAGCAGTTCCTATCTCTCGAGATTTTACTCTCTCTCGTGCTCGAATTTTTCATTGTGTATTCTCAGATTTCAACTGAGTTCGGTTTTTTTCTTTTTTGTCATAATTCGCCTATCGAGTATCAACAGTCTCTCTCTCTCTCTCTCTCTCTCTCTCTCAAGATTTGTCTCGGCGAATCTCTTATATTTTGACACTCTCTGTCCGTCTCTGTCTTTCTCTTTCTTCTAAGATATCAATGCAACTTTCAAAGTTGCGACCATATTATCTCTCTCTCTCTCTCTCTCTCTCTCTCTCTCTCTCTCTCTCTCTCTCTCTCTCTCTCTTTCTCATTCTGCCTTTAAGGATATCAGTAATCTTTCAAAGCAGTAACCATGTTATGTGTGTGTGTGTATGTATGTGTGTGTGTGTGTGTATGAGAGCAATATCTTGTTTTCTCGTACCAACATTATCACTCTGCCCTTAAAGAGAGCGAGAGAGAGAGAGAGAAGCAATACGAAAAACTGAAAGAAAACGGAGAAAAAAAGAAAAAAAAGAGAAGGAACTGCCACCACATGATACCCCGAACCACGTCGTTTCTCGGAGACCGCATCTAGACCACATCTCATGCCCCTTCCCTTCTTTTAATTGACCTCAGCGCCATTTAAGGTCACGGGATCTGTTGTGTCTTTCTGACTGACACACTCACACACGAGGCTCTCTCTCTTTCTCGCTCTCTTACTGTGTCTGTCTAGTGATTCTATTACTGTATCTTATCATTTGACTAAAGCGTGTCCACTCTCTCTCTCTCTCTCTCTCTCTTTTACTGTATCTGTCTAGTGATTCTATCACAGTACCTGTCACTCATTTGACTAAAGCATGCTCTCTCTCTCTCTCTCTCTCTCTCTCTCTCTCTGTATGTCTGTCTAGTGATTCTATCACTGTATCTGTCTAACATTTGACTAAAGCATGCCCCCCCACTCTCTCTCTTACTGTATGCCTGTCTGGTGATTCTTTCACAGTATCTATCTTTCATTTGACTAAAGCATGCCATCTCTCTCTCTCTCTCTTCTCTCTCTCTCTCTCTCTCTCTCTCTCTCTCACGTATAAATATACTTATGTATGAGCAAGAAAATGTGCTTTGGTATTTGCATAAAGGTAATTTAAATTTTTTCTAATATAAATTTTTTCTATCTCATATGTATACGTACATAAAAGAGTATTGGATCAATATATAATATAAATACACATACATAAACGTGTGTATATACAAACGCATACATACATACATACAAATACCACACACTCACCCTACTTAGTGCTGACATCAGCCGCTCATTCTAGGACGGTCGCGGATAATTAATTCCCGACTCTTCGGATGACTAATTAACATGATGACGATGATGATGATGATACTAATATAAGTCCGCCCGGGCGAGTTTCATAATTCGTGGGTCTGCGCTACGGTCTCCAGCCCGCGCGACGAGTTTTTATGACCGCCCACGCCCTCGCCAAATGTATGTCAACCCCCGCCCCCGAAATGATTAATTTGGCCCATATCCTGGAAACTGTGGTATCGGCTTGTCTGCGTGGATGGATTTACCCTCGCTCAACTCTGTATCTTGTGAAGCTCTGCATATATATATATATATATATATATATATATATATATATATATATATATATATATATAATATATATATATATATATATATATAAATAAAGGTTTTTTGCCACGAAGGAAAAAATGAAACTGCGTGTATCCTTTATTTATACATAGCATCACGTTTTATATACTTCGTGATCAAGTTATTCATATATATATATATATATATATATATATATATATATATATATATATATATATATATATATGTGTGTGTGTGTGTGTGTGTGTACATATATTCTGTATATATACAAATGTATATTATATCCATTTGTATATATTACAGTGTATATATAAGAGAGCATATTGACGACCAATGTTATATTATACTATCGATACAAATCTGTGCATAACAGAATAACTTGATACCATATCTTATAGCCTATGAATATATAACAGAAAACATATAAGCTACACACATACACACACATATATATTGTATACATACAAATATAATATACATTTGTATATATTACAGTGTATATATGCAATAGCATATTTACCAATGTTATATTATACTATCAGTACATATCTATGCATAACAGAGTAACTTATCACACAAAAACATGTCATTCAAAAAAAAGCATCTCTTCACGAAGGACTTTGAGAAGCAAATTATATTCAAAGGGCATTACTATACAGAAATTAACGATAAGTGAAGAATGTAATTCATTCACTGCATAACATTTATGAACACCAAAAAAAAAAAAAAAACGTGAGAATAAGAAGACTTCAGAGCTTCTTTAATTCTTAATTCTCACTCCTTTTGAGAAATTCTCAGAGTTAAAGCTTGTTCATCTAATTCTCACTCCTTTCCAGAAATTCTTGAAGTTAAAGCTCGTTCATCTAATTCTTACTCATTTTGAGAAATTCTCAGAGTTAAAGCTCGTTCATCTAATTCTGACTCCTTTTGAGAAATTCTCAGAGTTAAAACTTGTTCATCTAATTCTCACTCCTTTTGAGAAAATCTCTGAGTTAAAACTCGTTCATCTAATTCTCACTCCTTTAAAGAAATTCTTGAAGTTACAGCTCGTTCATCTAATTCTTACTCATTTTGAGATATTCTCAAAGTTAAAACTGGTTCATCTCTGACAAAAGATGTTGAGAATGGACGCTCAATTAAATGGGTGTCGTTTTGCCTTAATTATTTCCGTGAAAGGAACATTATACTTTCGTAATTTCGTCCATGAAAAATTATGCAAATTACATTTGCTGTACTAATTACCTCCGCTAAAAATGCTGAAGGACTGAGCACTTTGAACGTTCCGGTCTACTGTGATATTTTAAGTTCTTCTCCAGTGACCCTATATTTAAGCGAAATGGAATATATGCAAATGAAAAATATTAGATACTCCTACACATACAGAGACATACACACACTCACACATACGTACATAATACATATATACGTACACACACATATATATTTATTTATTTATTGCAAATATTCCTTAATTTTAATAGCAATGATGAAAACAACGAACAACAACAATAGCAACAACTACTACTCCTACAACCAAATGGGACACGTTTTCATAAAAAAAGGAGCTTAAACTAATAAAACTGCAACGGGGAACCCTCACGAGAACCAAGAAAGCAAGAAGAAAGAACATGAATAGTTTACAAGCTCCCAAAACAGCTCCCAGGAAGTAAATACAATCAGCTGTTGCCATTGGTCCTTTCTTCTTCTTTTTCTTCTCCTTCTTCCAAAGGGGAGGAAGGAAGGGAAGGAGCAACAAAGGAAGGAACAGCAGGGAAGCAAGATCAAGTAACTCCTCCATCTCTTACGCAAGCGCCTAAACATATTATTCAGCATTATCGCGCGAGCTTAATCGCTCTACATGCTAACAGAAGAAGTAACAGTGGAAAGGCTTCAGACGAGAAGGAACAGTAAATGTCTGTTGTGTCACAAAGGAACAGGGACTGTGTTTTATAATAAAACTAACAGTAAATATCTGAATCAACAACGAACATTGTTAAGTTTTCATTTCCTTTTTAAGTTTCATTTTTTTAAACAAATAACAACATCTTTTACAAAATTCCTTGTAAGGATTGCCCATCGTTTTACGTTGGTCAGACAAGTAAAAATTTATGTGTACGTATTAAGCAGCATATGTATTCAGTTAGAACAGCCCAGACTTCAAATGCACTGTTTATCCATCTGAGTGAAAAATCTCATTGTATTAATTGGGGTGATACCTCTGTAATTGCTAGATCTAATGATTATGTTTCAAGAAATTTACTGGAATCGGCAATTATACAAAGCACTAATAAAAACAACCTAAATCTTAGTCTGGGAATGCCTCAGTAAAGGGTCCGAATAGGACCGAAAGTACTCGGCTAACTCGCTTTTTCATTTTTTTCCTTCGTGGCAAAAAAAACCTTTATATATATATATATATATATATATATATATATATATATATATATATATATATATATATATATTGTTTATGGCAATGTACATAATTATTATGATCTACGAACAAAAAATTCTTAAATAAGATATATCTATAACCCTCAGTAAACAATATAAAACGTTTACAGGAACCAACAGCTATAGCAAACGCTTTCCAAACGCGAACAGCCGCTATTAACAAGCTAAAAACAACCGCCCTTAACAATGAAAAGGACAACGAAACCGTTACAAGGCTGTTCCCTTAAATGAAAACAAGTGAAGCCAAACAACCCGAAGGACAGAAACCTCTGAATAAATGGTTATTCATAAACAATATGTGAAAGCGTATCCCAAGCCAGTCGGATCTCCTACCGATGGGCGTGCCCTAGGGGGAGGTTTTCCCTCCACGCGGGTCTTCCTCTTATGACGTTCCGATATAGTAGGCTTTCCCTCACCCTTTTTCCCTCACCCTAGTGGATGCTTCAGTGGTCCCGCGGAAGGGGAAGAGAATTACTCGGTGGGCTGGCTGTTGGGAAGAGAGAGAGAGAGAGAGAGAGAGATAATAATGGGCCGGGAGAGTCGAGTGCAGGAAGTCCCGGGAGGCCACTGAGAATTTGGGGGAGTTCGGAGTGGGGTGGGGGGTGGGGGGCTGAGGTCAATGGGTAGGGTTTCGGTCATCTTGACAGGGTGAACTCTGAGCCCTTTATCTTGACCCTTCCTTTGTTGTGACGAAGATACTGACGTCTTCTCTAAGCATCTTTTTTGGGAGGAGGGTGACTACTGAATATTATGATTCCACAGGCAGTTTAAGCTGGTAGGTTGAGATAAAGGACATTCAAGCTTATATAGTTACTGCAACATTCAGGGTTAGCCAATATTAACGGGCGATTCTAATGAGACTTCCTATTCTGCCATCATCAATTGCACAATTTAATACTTAATCTTACATTGCTGAAAAGGCTACATTTCTGACAGTGACTCCTACGTCCAAAGTTCTGTATTCACCTGAAGTAACACTGTGTTAAATCGCGTTATTAATTTCGCTTTTTCGCCAGGGATTCAAATTCTTAGGTTAGACATTGATGAAGTGAAATTTGAAGACCCTCTGTGATACATAAAACGAAATTTTGCCAACAGCTTTGTAAAAAATTGCTTATTTACAGCGTCCTCTACATTTACAGCCATTCTTTTACAGTAGTAATATCTGAAGTCTGCGAGTTACAGTACACCAATTAACAAACATGTAGAAATATATAGAAGTATATAAAAAGATGAATGAACGAACCACATATTTTAAAGCAATATACTATACCTCTTTAACAGACTGCTAAAGAAACTGAATGAATTTTGGAATTCAGAAAAGCCAAACGATGGGCTCTTAGTACACCACCTGGCAAAGATGTAGAAATATCTATTTTTTAATCTTTTATTATAAAAAAACAAATGCATTTCAATAATTTTTATTATTTGAATAATTTTCTTAAAACGAAAATATAAATATAAACTTAGATAACATTTTGCTTCGAAAACAATATAAATTAAAATATTTAAATCAATAAAAATAAATGAATGACCATACTACACATCTGAATGCAATATACTAGACCCCTTTAACGGATTGCTCAAAAACTAAATGAGATTTTGGAATTCAGACAACCCATGCCAAATGAGATCTTTGGATGGCATCAGAGCCACGACGAAAAATGGCTGAGACCTTATCTTTTAGGGCAGACCTTCTTCCTATATTTGTTTATCATTTGGGGACTCCTGTCAAGTGCGAAAACCGGTCACACCGGGTTATCTTATCCGAAAATATCAGGCCTAAAGTTGAGCAAGCTCTGTAGGGGGTGAGGGTGGTAGGGTGAGGGTGAGGGTGGGGGTTGGGTTGGGGCGGCGGTTTACTGGCATTGAGTCATTTCTGTTGGGGAGAGAGATGGGAGGGGCTCTTCAACTGAACAAGCGTGTACGTTGCGGAGCAGTTTCTGTGGGGAAGAGTAGGGGGGTGGGGGGTTCTGAAACTCAACAAGTCATTTTAGGGGAAAGGGGGGAGTGGGTTTTAAGACTGAACTATCCCTTGAATGGTTTCTAAAACTGAACAAGACTTGCAGAGTGTGGAGGGGTTCTATAACTGAACTTAACCCCGTAGATACGAGAGTGGTTTGTGAACCTGAACAAGCTTTGTAGGGATGCAAGTGAATAGGTTTTAAAACTGAACAAAGCCTGTAGGGGAGGGGAGGGGAGGGGGCGATTTATTGCTACTGAATTGCTTCCGTAGGGAGAGGGGAACAGAGGGAGCATGCAACAAATGTGCAACAAGATCTATTGTGTGTCTTTGTGCATTTTTACTGTTTTACTATAATCTGTTCCCTTTGGTCTCGTCATTCTTAGTTGTCTAGGTTCTTCAACGTTTGTCTTGGTTCCCTTTCCCGACCCCCTCCCCCCCTCCTCCTTTTACAAGATATCCTTCGGGGTACTTTGGTGAGAATGTGGGAATAACGCTGTGGTCAGGTCAAAGTAAGTTAATAACAATGATAATAATAATAACAGGGATCATGTCAAGATTACCCAACCCACTATTTTTCAAGACAATATTATACTTCTTTGATTTATATAAATATTTTTAACATACATACATACATACACATACATACATACACACACACACACACACACACACACACATATATATATATATATATATATATATATATATATATATATATATATGTATATAATTCAGTGGTATAATATTGTCTTGAAAAATAGTGGGTTCGCTAATCTTGACATGATCCAATAATAGTAACAGCGTATATATCGAATTTTCATATTAACATTTTCATTCTAAACAAACACTTTATTTGCAATACGTCTAAAAGGTCATTAGTTTGTACAGAATAGAATTCACACAGTATGTGAGAAGAAAAAAATCGAGAGAAGGAAATATAAGGAATGTATTTTAATTCATATTAAGCGACACAAGACCAAGCAATCTGTGACAAGTTGTAGAACAGGTAACAAAAATTAAATGAAAAAAAAAAAAAAAACAGCAGAAGACAACACCAACTATTTTACAGACTTTTGTTGGAACAATCAACAACAACGCTGTACACATCTTGAAAGCCTTGCCATAGTTTGTCTATCATAAGGCTTTCATAAACATCTTTCTTTTTATTCTTAAATTAAAAAAACGATCGTAGGATAGTGAGACTATAGTCTGTTTGTTTGTATGGTGTTTTTACGTTGCATGGAACCAGTGGTTATTCAGCAACGGGACCAACGGCTTTACGTGACTTTTCCGAACCAAGTCGTGAGTGAACTTCTATCACCAGAAATACATATGTCTCACTCCTCAATGGAATGCCCGAGAATCGAACTCGCGGTCACTGAGGCGGTACGCGAACACCATACAGTCCACGCCACTGAGGCGCTGCAGCCTTGCCGTAGTGGCAAGTTCTCTGAATGACCAACATATGGCCGAGAGATTGAAACGACTTGCCATAAATTGCAGTTACATGAGCGACTTGCTACCAGACAATGGCACACCATTCGAAGCAGAATGAAAAAATGCAGTTCCCTATTGTTCGGGTTACGCCCACCGCATCATATTTCACACCCAACAGCTGTTTCTATTATTTATTCATTATCATTTTCGACGGTTTTTTTTTCTCTCTTACTATTAGCTATTTCTATTATTCATTTTATATCAGTTTCTACGACTATCACTGTCTTTCTCTTTGCTGGTCTTTTATTGCCTGTTGTTAGTATTATGGTGTGTGTATGCATAGCAGCTGAAGGTAAGATATATTGGTAAGATATATTTATGTTTATGCTTCATTTTATTGGCGTCAAATTTTTCCTGAACTTCATAATATATCTGCGTTTTTTATTGGGTCCAATTTTCCTTTTAGCTTCTTCCTTTGCTTTTAACTGACTTTGTGAATTTGCCATAATCTCCTTTCTAAGTTCACGACTGAAAAGCGAATCCACATTTTATAATTCTACGATACAGTTATCAGTTGTTATTACGTTCTGGTCAACTTTGGATTACTTTTTTACTGGCATTGATATCTTCATAAGCGTAATCCATAAATGCCAGGAGAAAGACTTATACTACCACCAACATAACACGATAATTCACTAACTACTGTCCTCAATAGGAGAGTAGACTTGTTAGCGTACCTGACACGGTGCACTGCAGGCATGGCTTTAAGCTCCTTTGTAGTGTTCCTTCGGCCCCTAACTGCAACCTCCTTCATACCTTTTACTATACCTCCGTTCATATTCTCTTTCTTCCATTTCGCTTTCCACCCGCTCCTAACAATGACCTCAAGGGTCACAGCGCTTTTGGTCGTTGACCCAAATTCTATACTCCTATTCCAATTCAAACGAATTATTATAATTTAACACGGCAGAATTAACTGATGGGTAGATCAAAATCGTACGAGTGATATCCCATAAACAGAAGTAAAAAAAAAAAAAAAAAAAACTCACATACATTACGAGTATTTATGGTCTGTTAGTGTTTTTAGAGCACCAAATAAAAGGACAAATTTCATAAAAAAAAAAAACGCTCATAGTTACCGTGATAATTTATCAAAACAAGTTAACACGGGCGATAACATTAAATCCTCCCAACATCGCTGGCGAAGGTGATTATATAGATATAACCCATAATCATTAACCAAACCAAGAAATAACTAATTAATCTAATAAAGATAAAAGGTTACACATTTAAATAAGTGATCGGCTTACGCCAAGCCAGCGACAAAAAAAAGTGATTTAGTCCATGAATATTATTCCTATAAATAAGAATTTTCTTCAACGCGTACGAGTGAAACTGGA